>NW_013665872.1:490001-496836 GCF_000517525.1 Limulus polyphemus | reverse complement strand
GCAACACTTGTCACGAGAATATTATTCTTCACATCAGCAACACTTGTCACGAGAATATTATTCTTCACATCAGCAACACTTGTCACAGGAATATTATTCTCTACATCAGTAACACTTGTCACAGGAATATTATTCTCCACATCAGCAACACTTGTCACGAGAATATTATTCTTCACATCAGCAACCCTTGTCGCAGGAATATTATTCTGCACATCAGCAACACTTGTCACGAGAATATTATTCTCTACATCAGCAACACTTGTCACGAGAATATTATTCTTCACATCAGCAACTCTTGTCGCAGGAATTTTCTCCATATCATTACACTACCTCTAGTAACTTGTCTGTGTGTTAAGCACAAAGTTACACACTAGGCTATCTGTGCTATGCCCACCACTACACCATTACACTAACTCTAGTAGCTTGTCTGCTTGTTGTTAAGCACACAATGGGCTATCTGTGCTATGCCAACCACTAGTATCGAAACCTGGTTTTTAAAGACATGAGCTCTCAGACTTACTGAAGAGCCACTGGGGCTCTAATAGTTTAATCTATTAGAACAACAATTTGAGTCAAATGTCCATATTTTCGCACTATTGGCAGACTATATCATGTTTCCATTATTTTATTGTCCACAGTTTGCGCTGCAAGAAACACTGGAGTTGTGCTTTGTTGTTTACGTTTTGAGATAAACAGTTTTTGGAATGGTTAGATTGATTGCCAGCCGACATATAATAGTTTTGTAATGTCCTTCAATTTAAACCTTGACCACTTCTAAAGGGAATTGAATAAGTTTCTTCACGTTATCAATTAGTCGAATCTTCTCCCTCAGTCAGTCACCAGCAGTTAGCGGCCAGATAATTTCCTAAGTTCTTATTACTGATAAATTCTGACGTTTGGTGTCTTTAAAATATAAGGCTCCCGCTAGACAAAAAACAGCAACAAAATAACAACCCGTGAATGCCTGAATTATGTAGCTGAGTCGGGTATCTTCAGGGGAAGGAGCAATTCTATATGATAGGTTTAAATGGGCATTCCTTTCTGTTCTAAGTCATAATCAAACATTTTGTGAATTACTAAATTAATGTTAGATGTTTTAGATTCAGAACAATGTTCGACCATAACTTAATAGAAAGAGATTAGACTATGATAAAACGGACTGATAAACATCGGGAGCATCTAGTCTTTCTAATAAAGACCAATAATGTCTTTCATCTGCTCTTGTCTTGAGTTGTCACGTTTAGATTACATTTAAAAAAAGTGACGTTGGTTAAAAGTTAGCCCATGACCCACAATTCAGAAAATTTGGAATTTAGGAAGTACGATGGGGTATGTATAAAAGGGATTAAGAAGACCTCGAGAAAATACCCAGGACAAGAGGTTTGGTTAAAAAGGAAAGTATTTACCGGGAGTATTACTATGCTAGATTGAAGTATTTACCGGGAGTATTACTATGCTAGATTGAAGTATTTACCGGGAGTATTACTATGCTAGATTGAAGTATTTACCGGGAGTATTACTATGCTAGATTGCTTTATAGGTAAAAGTTAAATTTGTTTGTTACTATGCTAGGGAATTGTTAACAGTTACACATGTAGTTCTCACATGTGGGTGAATTTTGTTGTGCAATAGACTGTTGTTTCAATCTAATGATGTCTTTTATTTTCGTCAATTCGACTCCGAATTTTTTTCTTTCCAGCAATTACACAAAATCTTCAGGACTCACACCTCAGAATGTTTGTGGTTTTAAAAGTGAAATTAAGTACATTTCTCATGGTGAAAAACTTGTATAGATCTTTTTCTGACAAAAAGCAGATTTCGATACTTATACTGATGATCTAACAAAATACTTCCAAATCAAGTCCTTTTTCCTTAAAAATATAGTTGTTTAGATTTATTTGACTCATGGAGAATCTTTATAAATTAAACACTAGCTCATTAATGTTTTGAATTGAATAATAAAGGCCATTCTAAGGTAACAACCCCACCGGTAGTTGCTCCTCAGTGGCATGGCGGTATGTCTACGGACTTACAACGCTAGAAACCCGGTTTCGATACCCGTGGTGGGCAGAGCACAGATAGCCCATTGTGGAGCTTTATGCTTAACTTAAACAAACAAACCACCAGTAATTATTCAATGTTATATTATTTGAAAAAGTATGTGGCAGTATTTATCTATTTTGTTCTCAGATATAATTAGCATAATTTGTCCAATAAGCAGCCATATTTGTTCTTGTGTAAAAAGTGTAAATAATAATGTTATCAGCATTTCAGAACAAAATTCTAATTTTCTAGGTTTATGTTTTTTTCAAACTTAAAACTCTTCTTGGGTTCATCTAAAAGAGACGTCTTTAGAAATTAACCTTAAAAGTTACTCAGGTATTGGTCATCTTGAAACAATTAATGTTTCCTGAGCTAGAAGATCCATTACGTTAAATCTGTTGTTTGTGACAAATAAAAACATGAATTCTAGATAGCAAAAAGAGAATATATTTTGATTATGAACAAATGAAATATTAAAATTACCGAAATATAACATGTAAACAAAAAATTAATAAATAATTATAGGTTAAAACAAAATATTACCATGAAAACTCGAATTCATCTAAAAACTGAGTGTTCTAAGTGTTCTGTACATTAACAAAATAATTGTTACCTATTCAGCATGTGTGATAAGTAGAGAAGAACATTAGGAATAAAGGTGTAATACGGGAGCGTAGACCTACCATGTTTTACACTACTTTAGTTCAAATGTAAAAATTTTAAATTATGTTGTTTTTCATAGCTTTCCACTTGAACAAAAGCAGTGCTCAATTGAGTTGTTAACTTTGACTTTCCTTAAGAAGAGAACTAGACCAAGTGAGGAGTAAGAATATTGTTTGTCTGATTATTTACATGGATAAAAACGTTCTTTTAATTAGTGAACTTGATTATTCTTGTCAGCAACTCAGATAATAGTTGCGAGTGGACTCGTCTTTGATCTTTACTGCACGTTGGCCAGTTGATTAAACAAGCAACAATCACTGTTTTCCCATGTCAAGAACTTGAAGTTTTATTGACATGTTTAATAAAACAATGTTGGGGCTTGAGAAAGCAGAATGCCAGAGATTTTGTCAAACAATTTACAGAGATATCAGAAGATTTAGATTTACACTAAGATTTAGATTTCACACAGAATTCAACAGATTTTCAGTGGATTTTAAACGGTCACTACATGTTTTATCCCGTGTTTTTTTTCTCAGTTGTGTTCAAATAAATATTCAACAAAAACCTTCAGTTTTTTCCTCTTTTCTTTTTACATTTACTGTTAATATTACTTTAAGTTAAGAGACTTGTAAACATAACTTTTATTTAATGGTGTTATTGTTATTACACTCACCATAAGCGAGCAGGATTAAATATACTGTTGTCGCGTTTGTTCACATTAACATTTTAAATAACATTGGTTCACAACAGGGGTAGATTGGCCCTCCGGGAAACCGGTCAACTGCCCAGTGAGCTGATGTATTTGACAATTTTTTTAGAAATTAATTTTAAGTATTAATTGTTTAGCCAATATGCAGTATGTGATATTTCCTGGTTCTGTTGATCAAAATCATTGAATATATTTTACAAAATGCATAATTTATTCAGGATAAGGTTGTTCTTTTGACAACAAAGATTTTTGATTGTAACAAAACCTATGCCAGTAGATGAAATAACGGTTTGTTTCGGATATTCACGCAAGGCTACACGAAACCTATCTATGCTAGCTGGCCCTAATTTTGAACTGATGGTTTAGATGGCACGTGGTTAGCAAGCGACATCTGCTGGCAACTCTTAGATTACTCTAATTGAATAGTGGGATTTGACCGTCGCTGTTATAACGCACTCAAGGCTCGAAGCACAGAGTGCAAATTTTTTGTTTCTTACTGTAAGTGGGCGCGAACATTATACTCTCTGATACGTTACGATAAATTTATTAGATCATGACCTGTCCGAACTAACGACCACTGAATATTTCCTATACTGTAATGAAGATTAAGTTACAGTGCTTCTCCTATGTAAACCGTATGATAAGCATTTTTCATGAAACAAAAAACAGTTTATCATACTTTTTTTTTCTCATGATGAACAGCTTGTCATACGTTACGATAAATTTATTAGATCATGACCTGCCCGAACTAACGAGCACTGAATATTTCCTATACTGTAATGAAGATTAAGTTACAGTGCTTCTCCTATGTAAACCGTATGATAAGTGTTTTTCATGAAACAAAAAAAAACCAGTTGATCATACTTGTTTTTCTCTCATGATGAACAGCTTGTCATTGTTTCTGATAAACAGCGGATTTTGGTACATGTCTTGATGCACAATTTAACAGTTTGATGTCCAGTAAATGCTTATCCTGATAAACAATCCATCATGATGTTTCTATTGATGAAGAATCTATCACGTTGTTTCTTCTTATCACGATGGTTCTCTTAATGGAAAGCGTTTAATTGCAACATTTATTCCGACAAATGTCTTTTCCTGATGAACAACACATAACTTAGGTTATATTGATGAACAACCAATCATGTTAATAATGTGATGATGACAAAACCTTGTCGAAACGTTGTACATTTGCTGTTATGTTAAACTTATATTAAAGTTTTTTCATTACCCATTCAAGCCGTCTCCAAGCATTATTAGTCTCAAAGTGGGTTCCTCGTCATCGAACCTATTATGTTATTTCTTCTGACAGATTGCATATTAAGATGGTTTCTCCGAAAGAAAAAAATATTATCAGAGCAATTTTTTAATAACCATCCTATCAAAGAGTTTTTCTCAATTGACATCTTATCATAACATTCCACTTCCCTTGACGAACTACCTATCACAGAGTTTCACAATCGACATCTCATTATTCCACTTCCCTTGACGCACTACCTATCACAGAGTTTTCACAATCGACATCTCATTATTCCACTTCCCTTGACGAACTACCTATCACAGAGTTTTCACAATCGACATCTCATTATTCCACTTCCCTTGACGAACTACCTATCACAGAGTTTTCACAATAGACAACTCATTATTCCACTTCCCTTGACGAACTACCTATCACAGAGTTTTCACAATTGACAACTCATTATTCCACTTCCCTTAACGAACTACCTATCACAGAGTTTTCACAATCGACAACTCATTATTCCACTTCTCTTGACGAACTACCTATCACAGAGTTTTCACAATCGACAACTCATTATTCCACTTCCCTTGACGCACTACCTATCACAGAGTTTTCACAATCGACATCTCAGTATTCCACTTCTCTTGACGAACTACCTATCACAGAGTTTTCACAATCGACAACTCATTATTCCACTTCCTTTGACGAACTACCTATCACAGAGTTTTCACAATCGACATCTCAATATCCCACTTCTCTTGACGAACTACCTATCACAGAGTTTTCACAATCGACATCTCAATATTCCACTTCTCTTGACGAACTACCTATCACAGAGTTTTCACAATCATTGTACTTCCTTTGACGAACAATCAACCACCCTCTTTTTTTTTATACTGAATAACATAACTATGTTTCTCTTGATTATAAGCTTATATGGATGTCTCATTTAATAAACAAGATAATATAATGCTTCTCCCGATGGGGAAGCTAATATTATTATAGTGATAAATAAGGTATTATGCTAGTTATTCATGTTAACATAGCTCTAATAACAATGTGTTTATTCTAAGAACTCGTGAGGGAAAATAAAGGAAAATATGTTATGTCAATCACACTACATCCGCCATATCCAGGGTCGATGAGACCTTTCACCCAATAACAGTGCTCGTCATGCTAGTTGGGATAGTACAAACATAGTAACGTTCTAGGTTGCTTCCGTTGATAAACTAGCTAATATGGTTCTCATGATAAATAATGTATTATGTTAGTTCTCGTGATGGCCATGCGAACATGGTTCTTCTGATAAACAAGGTACTATGTCAGGTTCTACTGATGACCAAGCTACCACGGTGCATCCGATAAAAGAAGTAACATGTTTTTTTCTCTTTGTGGTATTCTGGAATTCAGAAAACAATGACACACAACTAAAGTGATTACATAGCAAGAGGTCCAAAGATTTGCTTGGTAAAAAAAAAGAAATCAATTGACTTGTTGCCGAAAGAAACAGATCAGCCATCTTGTACAAAAACAAGCAATTTATTCTTAAAGAAGGATAAAAACTAAACGATTCTAAAATAAGCGATTTGTTAACTAACGATTTGTTAACTAAACGATTTGTTAACTAATTGAAATTAATATAAAATATAAATAAATGAAAATAAAAAAAAATGCTGATAAAAAAATGCAAAATGAGTACAAGATACAGCTGAATAAAACTTCCAAATTTAACTGTTATAAAATTAGGGTGCAAAATCTATAGCCTAATTGGCCAAAACAAAATACGAATAAAGCAAAACTTGGCCTTATCTCTTCCAAAGTTGAAGCATTATTTTTGAATTAAATAAAACTATTTTCACACCGAGATTATGTCGGTTTAACAATATAACCATCCCTAGAGATGGTAAGTACTGCCTGAATCGACTCCTGCTAGAATCTATGGATACATTTAGTACGTTTCTACAATGTATATCATGATTTTGAATTAAAACTTAGAAATATTCAAACATATTGCTTCACACTTAGAAAGATTCAAACATATTATTTCAAAACTTAGAAATATTCAAACATATTACTTCAAACTTAGAAAGAATCAAACATATTACTTCAAAACCTAGAAAGATTCAAATATATTGCTTCAAACTTAGAAAGATTCAAATATATTGCTTCAAACTTAGAAA
>NW_013665872.1:459284-489146 GCF_000517525.1 Limulus polyphemus | reverse complement strand
TATATTGCTTCAAAACTTAGAACGATTCAAACATATTGCTTCAAAACTTAGAACGATTCAAACATATTGCTTCAAAACTTAGAACGATTCAAACATATTGCTTCAACACTTAGAAAGAATCCAAACATATTGCTTCATAAAAGTATCGAAGGGTTAAATATACTATGAGTGCATATCATACCTTGACAAACAAACTACTAAAGAGCTTCTGATAAACTAATATGGTGCTTCTCCTGAAAACTACTACGCTACTGCTGAGAAGCATGTTATTATATTGTTTCTACTGATAACCAAGCTAATACTTCTGATAAACTAACAGCACTTCCCCCGACAACCTAACTTCTACGGTACTTCTGAGAAATATGCACTACTTCTGATGAAAAAGCTATCATGCTGCTACTTCTGATAAACGAGCGTCATATTGGTATAAGATAGCCTTATTATTTGGATCATCAATTTCTTGCTGTTACGTTTTTCAATCCGTCATACATTATAACAGTTTTCCGTGTGCAGTCATTCAATAGCGGAAGTACATTCTTTGATGTTTTGAGGAGGGATTTCACACACAAAAGTTGCCAGGATTACCTTGAAGTTTATTGTGTTTAAGAACACCAGATTTTACTTAGCTACGTTTACCACTCCTAATTGATGGAAGCTATTGTTTTATCAGTAGCCGAAATATCTGTGAACAGCTTTTCCCAAAGACTTTCTAATGGCCGGGGATTAAACTTGTGAAAAGAGTTCACAAACAAACCATTTTTAGGGATAGGAAAATTAAAAAACTAGATTTGATTTTTGTTTACATCTTAATAACATAAAAGTAAGAGGAATAACACTAATTGAAGAGAAGGAAATCAATTTAAATCAATCATCAGTGTAAAAAGTCAAAGCTTCACTGTCCAGAATTACTGTCATCCTATTTAAAGTTTTTTGAGATATATATATATATGTCGCTGTTCAGTTATCTAAAGCTGTGCTTTAACTTATCTTAGGTTGTGGAAAATCTTCTTTACTAATCAATTAATGAGCGGTTTATTTTGGATCAAGTACATGTTTTGTGTACTGGTAAGCTATGTGGTTCTTATTGCAAACAACTCGTACATTTATGTGTTTTTGAATAATAACATGTAACATTTTGTTTTATACTTAGTTTCATTAAGTTTTAGTGGTTATAATGTTTATCATTAATCTTGAAATACTTTTTGAATAGTCAATGTATTTTTAAAGATTAATTTGGACTGATAGTATAATGCGTGAATTTAGAACTCACTTAAATTTCCTACATTGGCTACGTTTCGTATGTTACTACTGGGATTACGGCCGAAACTACTATTAACAACGAGGATACCTAGAATTGCAATAACTCCAGGCTATAATTGTCATACATTAATTTATAACGTTAAGTATTAACAAATAAAACCTCACCATCTACGTATGTACCATCATGTGTTATCTTCTAGGATACTGACATTTGCATATACCCTTTTATATATCAACAGTAATACTTCGCTATCTACGCTTGTTTTAGAATCACTGTTCTTAGTAATGCCATCTACGTATGTTGTATAAAATATATCATTATCTCAAGCCCTGTCGTTCTTACATTTCATCTTATTTATCGCCACCTGCGTTAGTTGTACTTTACATAACCAGTCTAGGTATCAACACATTTAATTGGTTTACTCATATATCTTTGGGATTTAATTAATAAAGGTGATATTCTTTTAAACCACAATTATTCATTATTGCCCAACAAGGATATTTTGCTAAATGTTTCATGCTTAATGAAGACCCAAATAAATGTGGTCAAAACATGTAGTAAAATGTTCTTGTTTTGTAATAATAAATAATTGTGGCTTAAACGGTGTATCGGTTTTATTAATCAACACATTTCTTATCATGTATTACCGGAAAACATCGCGTGATCTCTGCTTGACGTATTATATTTAACCAGATAAGACCCCATCATATACACGTGTCGAATCACATGTTATCACCTACCTTCTCCGAAATCTAATTATATTGTAGTTTATATCACTACTCATCTAAAAATCAGCTGTATATGTGTTTTATATGATTACCTGAGCCACAGCTAGAAATATACAAAAGTCTTTGTTTGTAATTTTAACTTTGATTTTGTAATTAAACTGTGAAAATAATTGCATAATGCTGACATGTATGTGTACACTACACACAAAAATTTCTATAAATAATCATACATATACATATATATTTATATAACACTTACATAATAACAAGAAACCTCACTAAAATTTATTCGTAGTGTCTGAAATATATCAAGAACACTTGGAGTAGAATGTTCGTCTTCTTTGTATATAGACCTGCTCTACCAAGCCTGTCTGAACATTTTTTTAACATGTTCGGTTACCATCTAGCATGTTCTCTTAAAGATCTCAATGAGTATAAGCTCATAAATACTCCAGGAAAGTCATTTAGTAGTGTCAAAATGTGTGGAAGAAACCTAAACGAGAGAAGACTCTAGGCTGCTGGAAGTGAGGAAAACTGATTTATGAAATAGTCGCAATGCTCAGTCATGGGCAATCTTTCAACGGTATCAGTAATTCGAAAGTACATGATCTGAAAATTGGTACAAATGTTCCTCGGTGGCTCAACGATAAGCTTGAAGTCAGAGGTTGTAAGTCTGACATAGCACAGATAGCTCATTCTGTTGCTTTGCGTTGAAGTGAAAGGAAGCATTGTCGAAGTTTCACTTATTAAGTTTGAAAATATAAAGTGTGCTAAATATAATTTTTGGAATAAATTAATGGTAGTACTGCATTGAATATAGACACCTGTCAAAGAGCCTAATCTGTAAGGTTTTCGAAGCTTTCGACAAGTAAATGTACTTGGAGAGCAATCGAATAATGCAAACAGTGCAACATCCTCAGAATGACCGGCATCCCTTGACTTGGTGTAAAGCTCACAAGCAGTGGTGTCTTGACCGGCATCCCTTGACACTTGGTGTAAAGCTCAAAAGCAGTGGTGTCTTGACCGGCATCCCTTGACTTGGTGTAAAGCTCACAAGCAGTAGTGTCTTGACCGGCATCCCTTGACACTTGGTGTAAAGCTCAAAAGCAGTGGTGTCTTGACCGGCATCCCTTGACACTTGGTGTAAAGCTCAAAAAGCAGTGGCGTCTTGAACGGCATCCCTTGACACTTGGTGTAAAGCTCAAAAGCAGTGGCGTCTTGACCGGCATCCCTTGACTTGGTGTAAAGCTCACAAGCAGTGGTGTCTTGACTGGTATCCCTTGATTTGGTGTAAAGCTCACAACCAGTAGTGTTTTGAAGAGTAGTTGCAAGTTTGTAGAAACTTGAGACCCGCTCCACCCAGTCTCAAAGAGACGGCCAAAGGCAGATGGATAATACGATCATGAAGGATTGTAGTGAGGTATTGAGTGAGAAGTAGATATATTAGTAAAGTGTCAAGAGATCTAAACCTATGGATTGCAAAATATCTCAAGAAGACCACATTCCAGGAACATGGCATGGTTTCTGGCAAGCAGATCAATTTTGTTTTCCAGCTGAATAACGTTTCTTGTCAACAAAACACATAAAATCCACAAACTGTTTCAAGACAACACCATTAATATCAGGAAGTGATCCATTTAGATTACAGATCTTAATTATAGAAGAGTTCTTTCAGATGTCATGAATTAACCAAGCTTGTAAAAAAATAATGAACATGAAGTGAATAAGTCAACTGCCAGAAGCTAGTTGAAAGCATGTCTCGTAGAAAAATAACAGTCATTTAGGCCCAGAATTCTACACCTTGTTTAGACAGTGATTCTTCAGACCCTCTTCTGCTCTCCCTACACGTGTGGATACTTTGGTAGGACATTACATATGTATATACTTTTATTGTGTATATTTTGATTGTATTTTCGTTCTTTGTACCTCTGAGTGAAGATGAACATAGAATATTCTACAATTTTTGATAACACATTTCGAAAAACATAACATATAGTCTGCACATTTATAGTTTTTATGTCGTGTTATCGTTTATGCTGAAATTGCTTTTAACCATTTAATTGATAAGCAAGTTTTGTTTTAATTTTTTTGCTCTCATATTTTGATTTTACCTACAAACGTATTTGATTACTCTTTAGCGGACTGTGTAAGTTTCTAAAGTATTTTCGATAGTCCAGTTTAGTGACATTCAGTCATTTGATGAGGTCGATAAAATCCAGTTTCTGTTTAATCATCTACAAACTTCATTTCGTATTGCTACAAAACTCTCGCCATTATTAGATGAGGGTTGCTTTTAATAAACCAGTGAAGCTTTACATAGGAAGATTAATTATTGGAAAGCGGTTTTAGTGGCTGATCCATAATTAATACCCTTTGAGAAATTAGCTGGGACACGTAATTACAAATTGGCGAATTTTAATCGCAGCATTATGGGACTCTAATCAATTTTTGTTGGAGTGATTAACAAGAACGTCTGTTTGAAATATTTTATGTATGAAAATACACTACTTAGATGTATAGCATATTCTTGTAGAGGAAAGTGTTAGGAACCTTCAAGTTGATAAAAGTCGATTAAGCTAAAGACGTCCGTTTGTTACCATAATTAGATAGTCGTGAATAAGCTGTAATCGAAATTCGAAATGTTCTCTGAAGCACAGTTACCTGAGGCAGGAATTTTGAAGTTGCTTTAAAGAATATCTCGTGCGATAGAACTGTACATGACATTTATCATTAATCGAGCAAGTCCAATTTAGTTTAAATAGAATGTGGAATTAACAAACACTTTATCAATAAGGATTATGTTAAGGGTTAAGTAACTGACTATAGAACGATATAAGATGAATAGCGAGATTAGTAGTATCTCTTCATCAAAAAAGAATTGTGTTAAAGTAAAAGAAATTCTGTTTGAACGAGATAAGGGAAGTTGTGATATTAACAGACACTATCAGAAGCCGATTATGTGTAGGACTTAGTGAGTTCTGCATGAACAATAACATCAAGAAGAAAACAATAAAAATGCAAGAAAATGCATCTGTGTTTGAAATATTCCAAACAGTTTTCTAAATACTTTTCACTCTTAATTATGAACGATATAGTTAAAAAAAAAAACTGTACCTCACTCTTTAGCTTTAGAAACATTATTGTTACGTGCCAACACGTATATTAGGATTACAACGAGAACTGAATTTATTCTAAAGAAACCATTGAATCATATTTCTTCTAAAAACAGTTTTTAAAATGTCAGCTTTAGATGCAGAAGAATAAGGTGTTCTTCAAATGAAACTAGACACGGTGATAAAACAAAACATAAACGGCAACTAACGTGACATTCGAAGAAATTCTATACCAAAGTATTTTTAAATTTTCAGTTAAGTTTCTATAATTAAAATGTGTTTCTCTTCGTAGACTAACAAAACATTTCAGACAAAGTTATCATCCGACTTTTAATATTTTTATAGAATAACAAAACCTGTGTCAGTTTATTAACACAGATAATCAACCTCTGACGTCACAGGTTGTTAACCAGACACTGCTAGTTTTTATTTGGTCACAAAGAGAGACATACGTATATGTTTTCTTGGTTTACCATAGAGACCAGCAATGTGATGATTTTTGTGATTTTCTATCAATCATTGTTTTATATATGTACTGCCGGTCTAGAGTTTAACACACGCTAACAGTCGTTAGTATAACGTACTAACAATCATCAGTGTAACACGCTAACAGTCGTTATTGTAACACATACTAACAAGGTACACTAACACAACTAACAATCATTTGACTGCTTGTGTGTGTTAAACTAATGATTGTTAGTGACTGTTAAACTTATGATTGTTGGTGTGTTACACTAATGATTGTTAGTGTGTATTAAACAAATGATTGTTGGTATGTTACACTAATGATTGTTAGTGTGTGTTAAACTAATGATTGTTAGTTGTGTTACACTAACGATTGGTTGTGTGTATTAAACTAATGATTGTTGGCGTGTTACACTGATGAGTGTTAGCGTGTGTTAAACTTTAGTGTAACACAACTAACAATCATTAGTTTAACACACACTAACAATCATTAGTGTAACACGCCAACAACAATTAGTTTAACACACACTAACAATCATTAGTGTAACACACCAACAATCATTAGTTTAACACACACACACTAACAATAATTAGCTTAACACAAAAGCAATCATTAGTGTAACACACATTAACAATCATTAGTTTCATACACACTAACAATCATTAGTGTAACACACATTAACAATCATTAGTTTCATACACACTAATAATCATTAGTTTCATACACACTAATAATCATTAGTTTAACACACGCTAACACTCATCAGTGTAACACGCCAACAATCATTAGTTAACACATACTAACAATCATTAGTTTAACACGTGTAAAGCTTATGATTGTTGGTGTGTTACACTAATGATTGTTAATGTATATTAAACTAATGATTGTTAGTATGTGTTAAACTAATGATTGTTAGTATGTGTTAAACTAATGATTGTTAGTATGTGTTAAACTAATGATTGTTAGTGTGTGTTACACTAATGATTGTTAATGTATATTAAACTAATGATTGTTAGTATGTGTTAAACTAATGATTGTTAGTGTGTGTTACACTAATGATTGTTAGTGTGTACACTAACAGTGATTATTGTAACTCACGCTAACAATCATTAGTGTAACACGCTAACAATCATAAGTTTAACACACACTAACAATTATTAGTTTAACACACACTAACAATCATTAGTTTAACACACTAATAATCATTAGTTTAACACACTCTAACAATCATTAGTATAACACAAATTAACAATCATTAGTATAACTCACGCTAACATTTATTAGGATAACAATGAGTAAACACATACTAACAATTTGGATAATACATATCAATGATTAATGCAGCACATACTAGGAGTCTTTAATATAACATACGCTAACAATTCATGGGCATATCCAACCATTAGAGTACTCCATATCACAAATATTAACACGCGCTACCATCCATTAGTGTAACACATATAATATTAGTTATTAGACTAACACATACTGCCAGGTAGTATGTAACACGTACTACTAGCCATTAATTAAATATATAATATCCGTTTATAGTGTAGTTCATACTACTGCCTTTAATATAACACACAACACCAGTAATGTAACATAAACTACCCATAGTATAGCTCTCAGAAACACCAACAATTAATAATGTAACTTATAATATCAGTCATTAGTATAAAACACACTAGCAGTAAGTGATGTGTAACACAAGTTGCCACAAATGAAATATATTATATCTGATATAACGTTTTTTTATAACATCTTTATGTTCACTAATAAGTCTTACACTTCAAATTCACAGCTGAACGACTGTATTCCAATAAAAAAAACAGTCACATTACTTAATGTTGAAGTGACAAGATCACAGAAAACAATGTCATACTTTTTGTCTATTATATAAATAAAACCAAACCAAACTAACAACTAATAGATATTGGTGTGAGTAATCACAGAAAGGTATTAGAAACAATGTCATACTTTTCGCTAGTACTAATTTGTTACTTATTTCTAATGCTTGTTCTAAAGTTAGAGAGTATTATTCTTACCTTAATGAATTGTTACTTGTTTCTAACGTTGGGTGTAAAACTACACAAGATTATTCTTACCTTAATGAATTGTTATATGTTTCTAACATTTGGTGTAAAGCTAGACAATATTATTCTTACCTTAATGAATTGTTACTTATTTCTAACGTTTGGTGTAAAGCTAGACAATATTATTCTTACCTTAATGAATTGTTACTTATTTCTAATGTTTGGTGTAAAGCTAGACAATATTATTCTTACCTTAATGATTTGTTGCTTATTTCTGACGTTGGGTGTAATATTGGACAGAATGTTTCTAAGCTTAATGAATTATTTCTTAGTTGTAATGCTAAGTGTATTACAAAACGAGAATTGTTTGTTTTAGTAGATCACGTTAGTTTTTCTCAGCTAGTGAACATATTAGCAATGATCATTGTTTGGTGATAACTGTCAACTAGATAAAGAAATGACAGTACTGGTATATTTGGGTACCGGTCTATACTAAAAAATCTTTGAATTTAGTGCAGATTTTATAATGAAAAAGGAATTATTATTTGGTTCTCAACAGGAAAGAGAACTGATATAACGAGCGTTGTGTTTCATCTAACAGTAGTATAGGTGTGGTTAAGTGGTTAGCACGCCAGGCTGTCGATGCTCGAAAGGTCCAAGGTTCGAGTCATGATATCCTGCACTTTTAACTGCGAGAAGGGTTATAGGGAGAGCAGTTAAAACCCCTTTATTCGGTTAAAAGTAACTACATAGGGGGTAGGTGCTGATGATTGGTTGCACTCTCTCTAGTCAGCAGTTCTAAATTACGGTTGTTTACGCTTAAGTCTAGGAGAGGGTGCATCCGACATTCCCATTTAGCTCATTGTCCCATAATTTGCCGTTCAGGTTGAAAATACCCAAAACATACAAAATTTTCTAGCAGTAAAGTTAAAGGACTATAGGATATTCACGTCTTTTAATGTGTTTAAAATGAATTAAGATCAGTGTTTAGAAATAGAGCTTTGTAACACTCATGGGATCAAAGAAACATATGGTTTCCGCTTGTAGAAAGACTTAGCTTGGGACTGTGCTACTTACGTCTTCTAATGTGTTTAAACTGTATTCTTGTCAGCGTCTGGAAATAGAACATTGCAACATTTTCAAGGGATCTAAGAAGCGCGTGGTTTGCGCTTACATATAGATCTAGATTGGGGCTCTAATGCCACAGATATACGTCCAGGTTTTGCAGAACATTACTTATCTATTTAAATCTTTGTGCCTTACAAACTATGAGATATAGGATTTCTGAAATACTTTCGGACAGAATAATTTGAGGTACCAGAAATAAATATTACACTATGAATGTCCATAAGATGTGTGAGAAAAAATATGTCATGCGTTTAAAACTTTCGCTTCAGAATATTCTAGGCCCTTAGTCGATATGATCCAGTAAAGCTCGGCCTGTTTTCTTCATCCACAGTTCATCAATCATTCTATGACATGATAAAAGAGACAGTATATTTAAATGAGAGAGGTCGTGATAAAACTCTCTAGTCTGAGCTCGATAGAGTAATTCATCTGTTTCATACCTTGGACACGACAAAAGGGTCGATAGTGTGAATTAAATAGCACAAGATGAAAAATATAAATCGAAACCTATACTTCTCAGCCAAAGAATACGCCCTGTCAAGAATAGGACTCATTTACGGAATGATTTTTTTCCCTCAAAGAGTTAATTGAGCTTTTTTTTATTTTTCATGTACTCGGAAAGCATTTTTGATAATTATAAGAATCTATGAAAATTACACTACGATTAAATCATTTCAGAGAACCCGACGCGGGAGCAATTTGCCAGTAAAGTAAGGCGGCGGAAGCTCGCTTGGTGTCAGTTCTTGCCATTACTCAGACAAATTGAACGGAACCTGAAACGGTCGATTTCACAGGTAGTAATGAATCTAAGCTTCATGTTCTTGTAAGGTACATGAATAAAATGAGTTTAAAACTACACGTGTCAATACATAACACTATCAGAGCGAGGTAGATGCGAAACCCTAATAAATTTCAACAAAATATTTTTATGGTTGTTTTAATACTTTTGATATAATGTTTAGATAATGAAATAATATATAATGCACTACTAAAAAACTGCTATTTAAGGAGAATTATATCGTCATGTAAAAAACAAAACTTTCTTGACTTCTTAAAATGAAAAAAATCGTATCATGTGGCTTCTTTACTTTAGCCCCAGTGATTGTAATCGCTACAAGTACAAGCAACATTGATTGAAGAAAATTTCCTCCAAATAATAGAAACACACGATTCAATAAAAAAAATGTCCCCTAGTGGAAGTCACTGATAGTACAAGTCTTACATGTCTGAAATTTGAATTAAAAAATGTGTGTACTAGCATATTTTAAGAACAGTTTGATAAATAAAATAAAACAGATATTAAGAAAGTGTTAAAGAAGTGATTTTATAGTATTTTTTAAAATAATTGAAGTGCATGCAGAACACTTAAAACGTCAAATAAAAATTTAATACTGATTTATGCATTATTGCTACTGTTCGAAAGCGTGTTTCTCTAACCATTTCATAAAAAAATAGATATAGGACTTTTAAGATATAGAAAATGTAAACATTTAGCTTTACAATAGAAGGCGTGGAATGGATTGAACAAACGTACTGCACAAAGCCGTCATCGTTTCAGTTAGGGTTTGGTTTTGAATTTCGCGCAAAGCTACACGAACACTATCTGCGCTAGCGGTCTCTAATTTAGCAGTGTAAGACTAGAGGGAAGGCAGCTAGTCCCCACCACCCACCGCCAACTCTTGGGCTATTCTTTTTTACCAACGAATAGTGGGATTGACCGTCACGTTATATTGAAAGGACGAGCATGTTTGGTGGGACGGGGATTCGAACCCGCGACCTTCCAATTGTGTGTCGAGCACCCTAACCACCTGACCATGCCGGGTCTTTTTCAGTTAAGACCCTAACATTAAAAAAATTATGGTTCAAAGTTTAAATAATATGTACCTGATTATGAAGGTAAAAAAATCGATATTAACAATCATGCAAAAAGTAGAAATATATCCAGAAAAAGAATAGAGTAATAACGGCGGAGTAAAGTAAAATAATAGCGCAATAACGGCAGAGAAAAGTAATCTTGCGAATGAAAACTGGGAATGTTTTTTTTTCCTTTACTGCAAAAAAAACAACAACAAAAAACCGATAAACCCATGCATTCAACTATACGTAAGGTTATCAGATATAGAATATATTCATGCATGGAAGACAATATAATCATTTTTACATGATGTAATAATATTCTCAAAATTTAGTTGATCGAAAACTTAAACTAGCACATCATGTGGGCATGCAGATTATTGAAACTGACATAGTAAGGATTTGAAAATAATGTTGTGTTGGGTTATAAATGATGCTTCATGTGGTGCTTGTTTTAATATTGTGCTTTATGCAGTGTTTTACTGAACATTAGTTTTAAGCCTTTAATTTGGAATTTTGTTAAATACGGGACTGAAAAAGATGTTTTATACTCAGAGTATTTCTTAACAAATGTGTTATGTAATGTTTAATCATAGATGTCTTAACATATATATTTTTCAGTGTGGTATTGTGTTAGTGAGGTATTTTAACAAGATATTTCGTCTAGTGTTTTGATAGCTTTTGGTATTAAAAGGTAGTGTTTTGACAAATTTTAACAGGATGTTTCAGGCAGTTTTAATATAAAAGGGTTTTATTGGGGTTGTTGTTTGTTACTAAGCACAAAGCTACACAAAAGGCTATCTGTGGTCTACTTATCACGAGTATCGAAACCCGGTTTCTAGCAGTATAAGTCCGCAGACATACCACTGTGCCAGTGGGGTGCGTTTTATTAGGGAAGGGTGGTGGTGGTCAATTTTTAACCAGAAATGTGTCTTGGTTGAATTTTCTTAAGATATATCTTAATACTATAACATAAGTAGTGTTTTAACAGAATTATGTATTAAGACGGTGTTCTATGTAGCGTTTTACAAGATATAAGTTAGATTTTCATACTTTATATACACTTGTTTACTAGAGATGTATTATGTAACATGTAGCATTTTCTCAGCATAGGCGATTTATTTTCACATTATTTTATAACAGGATGTAACGCGTGCTGGTGTCTTAACAAAGGAGATGCTTGTTTTCACGTGCTCTTATAACAGGATGTAACGTGTAGTAATGTGTTAGCACTAGAGATGTTTCACATGATTTTATATCATGACGTAACGTGTAGTAATGTTTTAGCACTAGAGATATTTCACATGATTTGATATCAATACTTAAAGTGTAGTAATGTGTTAGCACTAGAGATGTTTCACATGATTTTATATCATGACGTAACGTGTAGTAAGGTTTTAGCACTAGAGATATTTCGCATGATTTTATATCATGATGTAACGTGTAGTAATGTCGTAGCACTAGAGATGTTTCACATGATTTGATATCAATACTTAAAGTGTAGTAATGTTTTAGCACTAGAGATGTTTTACATGATTTTATATCATGACGTAACGTGTAGTAATGTTTTAGCACTAGAGATGTTTTACATGATTTTATACCATGACGTAACGTATAGTAGTGTTTTAGCACTAAAGATGTTTCACATGATTTTATATCAATACCTAACGTGTAGTAATGTTTTAGCACTAGAGATGTTTTACATGATTTTATACCATGACGTAACGTATAGTAGTGTTTTAGTACAGGAAATTATTTTTTCAAATTATTTTATAACAGTAGGTAACTTTTAGTGTCTAAACACAGATGTTTGTTTTAACATTCTTTCGTAAGCGTAATATTTTTTATGGTAAAGTTCATTTAAAAATTCCGATATTTATGTTTTTATGTATGCTCTTACATGGAATTTTATACATCCTGAAGATCCCACTATCTGATATAAATTAACATTACAAGACCAGCTGCTAAAGTGCCTCCCCCCTTATTTGATAACGGCAGCACAGATAACAAACGTTATATAAATAAAATATTGTTTTTTAACCCAATGTAGCTGGTGGATTTATAATGTTATATGGAATTTACTTTGCAAGCTATTAATATTAAGGTTTAACATATCTAAAGGAATTTTAGTGGAGAGAATATGCAACAGTTAATCATTTAAAGTGGTGCCTTTAAATGTAACGTCAAGTTTTCATTTTCTCTGTTTGTTTTAAATAAGTTCTTCTATTTATAAAATTGAAATATTTATAGTAAACATTTTTAATTAAATGGAATGTCTGATATATTGATTTTTAACTATTTATTTCAAACTCGTGTTTAATCTTGAAGTAATAGGACTTTGAAATTTTCACAATTGATAAGAATGGAAAATAAAACGTTACTTGAAAGACCACTTCTGTTCTAATTTATAATCGTAGTTCATACATCATGAAAGCACATGATTTGATAATAGGAAGAAAAGTAAGATTTCAGAAATCTAACTTATTCACAAAAATCGCATGAAATATAATTGATTCGTATTGAAATTTTCTGACTTTTCACCGCCGAACTATGCACATAACTTGTTTACTTGAGTAATAAAACTAATTTATAAAAACTGCAGCATACTAAAATATGCATTTAAAATAAGAGTAATCTTCTTGGGGAATTTGAAAAGTTAAAGAATAATACACAAGTTCTATAATATTGTAATTTATCTCTTAAGTTTTAAGCTCATGTGAATCTAATGTTAATGCATTTTTGATGCATTTTGTTCTTACCAGTATCTTTCTACTTGCTGTCTTATAAATGTTTTAGTGTTATTTGATCAGATCAATGCTATATTTTGTTCACTGCTAATGCTTTAACTTAAAGAAATAAAACCCCTTGGGAACTAAGTGTTCAAAAAGTTAAGTGTCAGTGACATCGAGTTAAATTTTATTTATAATATTCCCTAAGTACATAAGTGTTTATAACGGAAGAAAAAGGTTTAGAAATAACTTTCACATTGGAAAGTACCCTTTCCCCCACTATTATGTTAACATAGTATTTTGCTTTACGCGTTGTTTCGAGTTAAGCCAATATTACTTGTAATTGTCTTCCGGACTCGTCACATGGGTAAATGAACGATGAAATGAAAAAAAGAAGGCCTGTTCTCTAATTATGCACAAACATAACTGTGTAATATACAGATATCTATAACTTAGTATATTAATATACTTGTACTTCTGTAGAAAACAATTAGCATAAGTTTACATGTTTAGTTGTAATTTACAGATGAGGAAGGTGATCCCAATTTTGAACTGCATTGCTTCTGCACTTGTAGGTAGTCCCATACGCTAGAAGGCTTGGTCCAAGATTTACCTATTTTCACACCTGGCCGACTTGCTGGATAATTTATTAATGTATTTCTGGCAGGTTGGTTATATTTGATAAAGTCACAAACTATACTTTTCGTTTTATATTAATAGGTTTTCTTGATGATGTGATTGCTGTGGTATTCTGGGACGTTCTAATGGTGATTAGGATATCATTATAATTCTAAAAATCGTTAGTTATTGGTAAGAATCGCTTTGAATGAAGACGTAGTGATTGTCCAGCTAGTAAAACACTATAAGATGACTTGCAAGAAAAAGCTAAATGTTATTATTCAACTTCTTCATCTTTTGAATTGATCACGTGCTTGTTGATTATCATGAAATATAGTATTGTTATTTCATTGAACACTTCGTGTCAGTCCTTTTACATTTATAGTCGAACTAGCTTATGTACTGTGGATTACAAATCTTAGTAAGTACCCTGTAATTGTAATTATTATGAATAATTTTGGTGATGTGATGAAGAATTTGTTTTTACAGAGCTTAAATTCGATATGATGTCCTGTTTCTCTTTAGTACGCTCCTAAATCCTAATTTAGAAATTTGTTAAAATGGAAAAGTCTTTTCCAGGCTGCAAGCTGAATGACTTATGATAAAGAAAGAAATAGGTAGATAGTGGAGGAAAGAAGAGGTCTGAATGTCTAATTTAAGATAATTCCTCTCCTGAAAGTGAGTTGTTCTCCTCTCCTGCAATTTGCTGGGATCGAACCAACTAGCCACGTCGTTGAGTTACAGTTTGGGGATTCTCGAACTGTTGACTATGTTCGCTTTTCTTGCACGTCTAAAAGTTATGTGAAAATAGGCAGGCAACTGGAAATTATTGAGAGGACTATGAATCTTGCTAGTCTGAGATCTCGTGGGTTGCTTCTACAAGGACCTCAGATTTTCAAGATCCATTGTATCTGAACTTCATAGACACCATTGACTAATAGGAGATTGCAGATACTATTGGAGAATAACGTTCTTAGCTGTAGCTAACTTACCACCAGCTGCGGTGTAGACATCTCAAGAATAAGATGAGAATCAATGGTGAAGATATTAACTCTCTCAATGAGAAACTTGGGATGATAGAGCCAGAATTTTTCAAGAGATCTGAGTTAAAGCACTAGAGAAGATTGTGACATGTTCATCATGGTAATATGCCGCTCTACTGATCAACTGTGAGAGTTATACTGGAGTTTTTTACTGGTAATACCTTTATGTTTTTATGGGTATCTTGTTATGTACTGTAATTGGCAGCGTGGACAATTTTCCAAGTTGTGTGAATATGTCATATTTTATATGCGTATATATTTATTTAATATGTGATGTTGCTCTATAAACCTATGTGGTAACATATATATATTATTAGATAGTATATGTATTTGTTGAGGTACGTATATAGTAGTACATGATTGTACATAAACATAGAATATATTATTCAGCAAAAATATAAATTTGTTTCGAGAATTTTAAAAATTTAGCTTGCATCATATCAAGGGAAACTATTGGGCATAATGTTTTTGTTGTTGTTAGTGAATAATATGTTAATTTTTAAAAGTTTAAGTTTATAATACTAGTGGAAAACTTGCTGTACCTAGTGATGTTTCTGGAGGCTATGTTTAATTCAGCAGAATTGAAATATCATGAGTTTGTGAACTTATCTAAATGAAACTGCTGATTTTTGGCTTATATCACACTAAAGGAAGAAATGGTGCACCCAGTGTTTCATTTGTTTTGAACTGGAATATGAAATATTTATAAGTTTGCTTGTTTTTTGAATGCTTCTCGATATTATTTTTTGTTCAAATTACATTTTATTCCAAATTAGTGTGGACTGTTGCGTGTTAATAAAACTTTCAAGTTTTACTGAGTTTGGGACAGGACTAGGGGAAAGGTTAATTAGCCAACCGATGGGCTAATCTTGTCTGACCAAATAGGAGGGAATTTCACCATCATTCTTATAATACACCCAAACCAGGGCCCCAAAGTATGAATAACGCTTTTTGCATCATCGGGTCGTGAACCATGAACTTTTGAATCCACAGTCCAATTACGCTAACCAATAAGTTGCACATAGCCCTATCGACATAAGGAAGTCATTATAGCAGCTGCACCTTCCTCTAGAAATAGAACAACCAAGACAAACAAACAATGGAGGAATAAAGCTCACGTGAATGTGAAACAGTAGCCATGCTACTTTGCGATGGTTGTCACAGATAATAAACGGCACAATAAAGAGTCTGGTATTATTCCCAGAATTCTGAGCTTAAATGTTGAGTGTAAATATGCTAGGACTTTCCTTTCAGCATATGGTAGAAGCACTACTGATGTTTTATTGCTTGATATACTGTTTCAGAATCTTTACAAGAAAGATTTAGTTGTGATTGCTCATGTTAATCCGGTTGACCTTATACTTTATACTTATTTTATCTTCTTTTTTCCGTCTATTACATGAGGATACATATTCGAATTCTTGTGATCCAGTTTTTGATCGTTCAGCACACAGATAATGTGAATCGCGAATGGAGTTTTGGTGGTTTGGGGATAGATTCCTTTCTGTCTTAAAGAGAGCTAATTCGTTTTTGTTTTGGAAGAATGAAGATCCTTTGTGGAAATATCGTTTTTGTTGGCTACATTATTCACTCTGATGATTCTGTTTGTTTTGCTTTATTCAATGTTTATAATTAAATACAGTTTCTATTAATTACGCTCAGATTAATACTGTTAATCATTTATTTTCTTTAGTTTCAATTTATAAGTCAATAATTTACCGATAGATGATCATCTTCTCTTCTTAAGTGAATAAAATGTTTTATTTCAACTACACCACCGCGTCTGTTCATTTTAATTCAATTACTACAGTAGTAGCATAATGTTTATCCGTAAATTAATTACTACACAGGTGAGTAAGCTGACTTGTAAGAAACATTGGTGTTATTACTCAAAACCTTTGTTCCTTGAACTGTTGGATTGTGTTTGTTAATAAGTGCAAAGCCACACAATGGGTTGTTTGTGCTGTGCCAACCACGGGTATCGAAACCCGATTTTTAGCGTCTTAAGTCCAGAGACTTATTACTGAGCCACTGGGGAAGGGGACTTGAACTAACAATGTGCTAGTGGATTTTTGTGAAATATAGGTTTTTGTTTATTCCAAAATTTGTTCAGGCCGAATTTTTATCGGATCGAACTTATTTACATATTTCACGGTTTTAAGTTTACCTTAAAATATTACAGACATTGATCCGGATAACATGATATGACTATTAGTAACACCATGACTTCTTAATATAAAGATTAAATTTTCATTATTCCTATTATAGAGTAATGATATCTTTGGAATACATGGACAAAACAGTCGTTTAGTCTGTGAAGAGTTAATGAAATTTAATATAATATTTTGCAATTGAGTGGATTATTTTCTTAATTTTTGTCAAATGCTGATATTTTAGAGTCAAAAGTATTTTTTTTTCGATTTAAGCTTTGTTCTACGAAACTGCAAGAACCCAAATATATACTTCAACATCTTTCTGTAATAAAATTACAGAAAACATTTAGTTTGAGCATGGCTATTAAGCTGATAATACTAGTATATTAGTAGATGTAGAAAAACATAAATAATAAGATAAACTGGCACACACGTTTAGAGTTTAAAAGCGTTCAATTCTGCCTTCCCATTTAAAACATATCTACATTACAACTTTAATTATGAATATGCATTGAGTACTTTTTAATATTTATCCCGGATTTTGCAAATTAAAAAGACTTGTCTTAATGTAAAAAAAATAAAACATCTGTCTTTCTGTACAGCTGATTTACAGAGAGCAATACAATAATGCGTAGTTTGTATAATTCTACGGCTGAATAAATCATCCGTTCCCAGCATTCCTCTAAACATGTTGCTTTTGACAGTTCTAAAACTTAACGTTAGGTGTCGCCTCTTTTCTTAGCAATCTCCTCTGTTAAGGACAGATGTGGAACAGTTGGGCTTAATAGGAATAATAAAGACATATTTCGTCATGTAACAAACACTTTAATACTTTACTGGTATCCAGAGTACAAAAAGCAGACATATTTTAGATGTTTAAGACAAAAAAAAATTAAACTTAAAAACAATTACTCGAATCATAAAAAACATTGCACGTGAAATAAAACTATTCTTTAACACATCTTCTTCTCTGTTCTTGTCATTCCTTATTAAGAGATTATTAGTAATACAATTATATAATATTATGATTTTATAACACTTTCCAGGTTTATATGACTTAAACAGGTCAAGCCTAATAAATGTTCTAAAAAAAAGGCGACTGGAACCTTAGTTTTTATGCCTATTATAATACACCATTTGTAGTAATTTATAACTGACCATGTATGTTCATTATACCTTACAATTTTTTTTCTTAAGTCTCTTAATAATAGTTGGAATATTTAACTTGGAAAAAAGCCACAACAAACACGTTCATATATAGAAACAAATGAAATACTTTGAAATTTGAAGTCAAGACCAGTCCTTGCTTAGAATGAATAAAAGTATAATGTAATAATAATTATGGTTTACATCATACAAGTTGGCAATGCATGAATATTTTATAGACAAAGTTACATTGCAACAAGACTGATAATTTTAATCACATTATTATTTACTAGTCTACCATAGGTTTCCAGAGACAAGATATGATATAATTTCAAATAAACCACACCAGTGGCGGTATATTACGATATTTAAATTTAGAGGTATGTAGGAAAAGTTGCAAATGGATTAATTTCCGACCAGATAGTGTAGTCACGTGTGTTAAAATTTCCAGAAATTTAGTGTTTAATTTCTTCATTGCTTGAACATGATGCAGCTTGTAAGTAAACATTTACAAAGTTGATCAAAGATCCTTGCGATCATTTGAAATTGGCAGATTCAGACACGGAGCAATATACTGTGCACTGCTGCACCCATGTTCACCTGTGCTGATTTGTTCTGCTACGACATGGCTAACTTCAGCGACGGTTTCAGTAGGCGTCAGTGGTCTGCCTGTAGTTGCAAGTTCAACTTGTCTTCATATACCAGAACACTGGAACAAGGCTCTCTACAGATGTTATACTCTCTAAGGTATTCCTTGATGGTTGCCTCTGCACTGCATCCTTTGGTGTAATAACATTTCACTAGCTCACTTCTCTGGACACTTGTCTGTTCCATGTTAATTGAATGAGCCGCACTACAATAAAAAGACTCATCTATACCCATGAGAAATATGTAAAATAAGTCATAGTGGCACCCCTGGCGGCAACATGCTACAACTGCAGCATTTTCATTTGAATAATATGCTCAGTAACTCTATGCAAGTTCACATTCCTATGTGGTACCGTTTGTGAGATTTGTTTCATTTCTTTGGAAGTTCGCGCAAAGCTACACGAGGGCTATCTGCGCTAGCCGTCTCTAATTTAACAGTGTAAGACTAGAGGGAAAGCAGCTAGTCATCACCACCCACCGCCAACTCTTGGGCTACTCTTTTACTAATGAATAGTGGGATTGACCGTCATATTATAACGCCCCCACGGCTGATAGGGTGAGCATGTTTGGTGGGATGGGGATTCGAACCCGCGACCCGCAGATTGCGAGTTGAGCGCCCTAACCACCTGGCCATGCCAGGTCGTTTGTGAGATATGACGCGCCAAACTGTGACACCTTCTGTGTGACCATTTTTCACCCTGTACAAACAGAAGTAATAACTTAAACGGATATAAGCAGCTTCACAAAAAGGGACGATCTAATGTTTTATAATTTTATTTCATGGTAAACAACATTACTTCATTTTACTTATGGTCTAAAACGTTTTATGTAAAATGTCAGCAGCGGAGTTGCGAAAACAAGAAAATATGAAACGTTTTATGTAAAATGTCAGCAGCGGAGTGCGAAAACAAGAAAATATGAAACGTTTTATGTAAAATGTCAGCAGCGGAATGCGAAAACAAGAAAATATGAAACGTTTTATGTAAAATGTCAGCAGCGGAGTGCGAAAACAAGAAAATATGAAACGTTTTATGTAAAATGTCAGCAGCGGAGTTGCGAAAACAAGAAAATATGAAACGTTTTATGTAAAATGTCAGCAGCGGAGTGCGAAAACAAGAAAATATGAAACGTTTTATGTAAAATGTCAGCAGCGGAGTGCGAAAACAAGAAAATATTGAAATGTTATTATACACTAGTTTCCGGAAGCTTGTGTTGGGTCAACAAAAGATAACGTGGTTAAAATTATGATCAGTCTTCTTATGATGCACCTATTACCTATTCAAGGATCATGCTTCGCCAGCTTAGGCGTTGTACACCATGATGTATATATCTCGTAAACGACTCACATAAATAATGTTTCAACTAAGACATGGATTAGTCGGCCATATAAGTCTTATGCTGAGCGAAGAGTCTCGTTGAGAGGGGCGTGCAAGAAACAAAATGCAGTTAAAGTGACATTATAGCTCTTTTAGTGAAAGCTCATATTGGGCTAATAAAAGGAATAATGTGAATGAAATTACTGTCTGTTTTATCTTGATGTAGTAAATAAACCTACATCTCAATTATATCTAAATATCATTAAAATTCACGAACTCAAAGCATATGTCTACATAAAATAATAAATAAATAACATGAAATACCTTATCACGCAAAAAGTGACTGTTTAGTGTTTCAGATGTATATTTCCTTGCTAATCGTAACTGTATCTTTTCATTTCAGGTCTATACATTTAGGGATTTCATACAGTGTTTAAATGTTTATAAAACTGCCTGGGATACGAAGATTGTATTCAAATGCAAAGTATTTTAGCGGAGTGTTTTTTTTCCTTTCAAGTTTTTGCGGATTTTTCATCTGTTTGGCGAGTCTGTCATGCTTTCGCCTTTCTGCTTATCATGTATAGCTTCACATCCGTATTGTATGTTTGTTTGTTTGAAGTTAAGCACAAAGCTACACAATCTGTGCTCTGCCCACCACCGGTATTAAAACCCGCTGAGGGGGGGGGGGTTCGTCATCCATATGTCGTAGTTATAATAATTTTAGATATAAACAAATGAACAAAAACCAACTATATAACATATGATATTAATATCAATGTTTAGACTATTTATCCTTAAATATTCATCGTTTGTCTTTAAGAAACAACATCCATCTACGACTACTGCCAATGAACGGACTACGTGATAAAGTGATGCTTAGTTAAATTTAAAAAATACGCAATTTTATTAACTTAGCGTTTATGAATTTCTTCAAACAAATCAACGATTGGTCGTTGAAGGTTTAGACTCAACGCGATTTATCTGCATCGTGTAAAGAAACACGGAAAAGGTATTCTTGAATTCAAGTATAGGTACTGCTCCGACATGAAACCCAAAGTAAAACATATTTCAACCATATTCAAACGTCAATGCTCTGTCCAACTAAATTATAGATTATCTTGACAATTTGAATCACTATTGAATTTTATGGCATTTAAAAAATGGTCTTTTTGGATCAGTCTTTGTTGGTAATAGATTTATACCATGACACTATCTTTGCCACTCTTCAGTGTTGGGTTAACACAGTCACTCTAAATGGGTTCTGCAGGCTGTGACTGTAGTAGTTTTCTTTTTTTTTACTATTTTATAATACATTCTTTCAAAATATATCCAAATTTATTTGTAGATCTGAACTTAGCATTCTATTTTTAGAAGTTTTCTTTCTCCTAAATGTAACCATTATCTTAGACTGTCACAAATTTCAAATGTATGGTTTGTTATGCTTTAGTGGCCAGCAATTAGATTTTGGCATGTCAGAGAATCTAAGATATGATTAGTGTAAGTGAAGAATATGACTCTTTTTTTACTTACGTTTCTATCTAGTTGTAAAAGTGAAATAACCAACTTTCTCCTGTTATCAGCGGAGTGCAGATGTGTTTTAGTCTGTCTACTCTAAAATTATTGTTTCTTGTGATGAAGTAACATGATTTGTATATATCGAGTCGACCAGGTAACATGTAGAAATAAAGTGTTTTTATTTTATTTGTGTGATTCTCGTCATCTCGATCGTTTTAGTATTACAACCTCATTATTTGACATTTAATTCTTAAACATCTTCCACAACGTCCAGTCCTTCTACTTGATTAATCACGGCTTTTACTGCTTCTTAACAGCTCACCTGCCTACAGCTAGTTCCTTAAACTTATAACATACAACAATTTTCTGGATTGATGAACACAGAGATACCACACTGTCAAACTCAGGCCAATATAAACGAAGCAAAAGATGACTAGCAGGATTCATAGCTCCGCATGATGTTGTTCTTTTCATAGTCCTTCATATCTTAGTTTAGACACTTTTAAAACATTATGAGTGCTCTGTGCTTTACATTAAAGGCTGTGATGAATGTCTTATCGGCTATAGTCTCTGATAAGTGTGACAGTCCTCCATGGGGGATTCAATGCTGGACGTTCTACTACATTTTAGAACATTTATATATATATATATATATATTAAATATCAAAGTACCCGATGTAAACAGTAGGCTCAGGAAGCGTTTTGAAAAGTATAAATAAAATACGAACAGAAAAGAAAAGCTCAGAAAGAACCTATCACAATGAAAACAAAATATACATTTGTAAAACTTACAAAATGAAACTTGTGTTACATTTCTGTGGCTACAAGCCAGCTTCTAAGTGTGTATTATAAAATGTAATTTGCTGCTGGAGTTAGAGAGAGAGAGAGAGTATCTTGCAGTATCCCACAATCCTAGATTATTTACATAAATGAGCATATTCATTATACATTCAATATATCTGATTAAAAATATTTTATTTTCTAGTAAGGGTTAAGTTTAGCTTTTTTTTTTCAATTGTGACATATGCAACTGAACTAACTATCCGATTCTGTCCAAACAACACAGAAACTAAATATAATGAGATTAACTACTATATAGAGCGTAATAGTTCTAAGAAATATCATAGTATTTTCCTGACAACATATACGGTACCCGTCTTTTGTTCAGGTTATGAACTTAAATAAATGTGTGGGTGGATTCCATGATAAATAACACAAAAATCTTAATTTTCATACAATTTATTTATAACATAACATATTGTTACACTATACATTATTACCCCACCAAAAGTTTTGTTTAAGCTATAATAACTCAATATTTATATATTTGGGATATAAATGGTATACACTGTGTGATGGTTATGGTGACTTTCTCGAAGTAGCGGTAGGTGTGCTTTCTGTTACCCGCGTTCAACAGCCAGGTCCTTCCATAGTGTTTCACGTTATTAATTAATTGGCGGTTATTGGCAGAAGAAGTGTTTTACAGGCCGAAGTTGAAAGGTCACGTGTCAAAGTAGGAGTATAATAGAAGTGTTAAAAGTTGATCTAAGTGATGCTAAGTAACTGAGGATATTCTCTTTACGTAATACACGACAATCTCATATAGATAACCCAGCTATAAGAACAAGTGTGAATGCAAGATAACCATTAACATAAAGTGGTCTCAACAACAAGTGTGAATGCAAGATAACCATTAACATAAAGTGGTCTCAACAACAAGTGTGAATGCAAGATAACCATTAACATAAAGTGGCTTCAACAATAAGCGTGAATGCAAGATAACCATTAACATAAAGTGGCCTCAACAATAAGCGTGAATGCAAGATAACCATTAACATAAAGTGGCCTTAACAACAAGTGTGAATGCAAGATAACCATTAACATAAAGTGGTATCAACAACAAGTGTGAATGCAAGATAACCATTAACATAAAGTGGCCTCAACAATAAGCGTGAATGCAAGATAACCATTAACATAAAGTGGCCTCAACAACAGGTGTGAATGCAAGATAACCATTAACATGAAGTGGCCTCAACAACAAGTGTGAATGCAAGATAACCATTAACATAAAGTGGCCTCAACAACAAGTGTGTAGTTGCTGAAAAATCATTTCTTAGGAGAGATAGCCAAACCAAAAGGCTGAAGTGAGCTTTAGAAGTAAAACAATGGAATATGTAGAGCTGGAGTAGCATGCTCTTTACAGATGAATTCAAATTGAAATTGTTTGGAGACAACAAAAATATCGCTTACTGTCGCCAAACATTTTAAATTTAGCGACGATCAACAATAGTTTTACTAATGTCAGAGAAGAGCATGGCATCACAGTTAACGTACAACATTGACAGTGGACCATGTTGGGTGACCAGCACAAGTTAAATTGCGTCTCAACCAATGGTGTTGAAAATCTACATAAAACTGATGTTACCCTGACTGCTAACAGTTGCATAAATATCATTATTCACCATGTCATTTCCTCAGGAACAAGACCTGCTGGACAGCGATTTGTCTTTTAGTGAGGAAATGTAGTTAAGTGAAACCTGGAAGAAAAAAAAAGAGGTCTATGGAATACTCAAAACCATGGCTTAGCCTGCACAATGTCCTGGTATTAATATTGTTAAGTCTGCATGAGCTTAAATGAAAACTGAGAAGGTCAAACAGTAAACAAACAACTTGCCTGAAGTGTATGGAGTAATTCAAGACATTTGAAACAATATTTCACAATCATACATTCATGAACTTATGGTAAGATAAAAATAAGATGTATTGATATGCTTAAAGAAAATATTAGTGCATTGCACCACTTACGTTCTTTTCATTGAAAATTTAGTTCCAATTACTCACCGGTTGTGACTTTTGTTTCAGTATCAACCGTGTGTTTATATAATTATGTCCAATATTGAAATTATTCAATTTTTTTACAAAATATTGATAAAATAAACGTGCATGTGCGCTTAAGACCTGTAATAAAAAAACGATAATCTAAATAAGTTATCCAGTTCTATAAATTTCTCTGTCTACTTGATATGGATTACAGATAATGCAGTGGTTTGTAATTTAGGATTTAACTATGAACTACTTTTAAAATGGAGTATTTTAACCACTTATTAGAAAAATGGTCAAATTTTACGAGTCTTAGTTTGAAGAAAATAAAATGCCCCTAGTGGCTCAGCGGTAAGTCTTTAAGATTATAACGCTGAAAACCTGATTTCGATACCCGCGATGGGTAGAGCATAGAAACCTTATTTTGTGGCTTTGTACTTAACAACAAACAAATAAACTAGTGCTAAAGATGAATTATAGGTTATCTTAAGACAATGCAGCCAATAAATATACTAATTTACTGCTGTTAAAGTAATATGACTGATGAGCAAAACACACAAGACAAGTCTACTCAAAGGAAATTAGAACAAGAACTTTATACATTAGAAAGCTGGAACAAGGCTTTTGATTTGGAAGCTGAAAAAGAGACTTCAGTGAAAATAAGCACAGAACCAACCACCAAACTGAATATCTTTTTCACAGCCAAACAGAAACAAAGAGTGGCAAATGTACAATCTCTCTACTTTAATGTGGTAGTTTCACAAAAGATGAAGTCAAAGGGCTGACCACTGCAGGCACAGATGATATCAAGATAGCACTCTATTTGATTATCCTTGAAATAAAACCTGCAGCTCTGTGTAACATCTTCACAGTTGTGTAGCACAGATAGGTGTTCCTGTGACCCATAGTGAAACTTAGAGACAGATATATGTTCCTATGGACCATAGTGGAACTCAGAAACAGATAGATGTTCCTATTCACCATAGTGGAACTCAGAAACAGATAGATGTTCCTATTCACCATAGTGGAACTTAGAGACAGATAGATCTTACTGTGATCCATAGTGGAACTTAGAGACAGATAGATCTTCCTGTGATCCATAGTGGAACTTAGAAACAGATAGATCTTCCTGTGACCCATAGTGGAACTTAGAAACAGATAGATCTTCCTGTGACTCATAGTGGAACTAGATACAGATATATGTTCCTATTCACCATAGTGGAACTTAAAGACAGATAGATCTTCCTGTGATCCATAGTGGAACTTAAAGACAGATAGATCTTACTGTGATCCATAGTGGAACTTAGAAACAGATAGATCTTCCTGTGACCCATAGTGGAACTAGAAACAGATAGATCTTCCTGTGACTCATAGTGGAACTTAGAAACAGATAGATCTTCCTGTGACCCATAGTGGAACTTAGAGACAGATAGATCTTCCTGTGGTCCATAGTGGAACTTAGAAACAGATAGATCTTCCTGTGACTCATAGTGGAACTAGATACAGATATATGTTCCTATGGACCATAGTGGAACTCAGAAACAGATAGATGTTCCTATTCACCATAGTGGAAGTTAAAGACAGATATATCTTACTGTGATCCACAGTGGAACTTAGAGACAGATAGACGTTCCTATGACCCGTAGTGGAACTTAGAGATAGATAGAAAAAGCTTGTATTAATAAAGATGCATAAATTTTCAAAAGTTTCAGTGCCATTGATTAACACGGAGTTTTTTGGTCTACTGTATTACCTAATCACAAGAAATGTTACATATGATGTGTGTCATCGCCCAATGTTTCTATTTCTAACATTACAGGTTAATGTCACGTTTCTTCTTTTTTTTTCTGTACTATGTCATTACTGTTTAGCATTACTATATTTGTCAGTTTAAGTAATACGATTAAAGTTATTATGGACATTATTGAGCTCTATTGGTGTTCCAGCTGGGACTGTGCGATGATATATATTTAATTATTATTTCTAACTTGTGAAAGAACGAAAGATATACCAAAGTGAAATTGTAAAGGTTGTATTTTCAACAATACGGGCTAGGGAAAAGACATCAACGCTAAATTATTAAACGAAATAGACCATATAGCTTATCACAGTAACAAATAAATTAATGATTCGAGTAATATTTATGTCGGACTTCGTCCACTATTTTTCAAAGTTTACATCTTTCATATTGATTGGTATATGAAATCAACATCAGTTGTAAAAAAATTAATTTTTCGAATTTAACTCGAATTAGCAAAACCTTACTCGAATTTTTAAAAGACATATAGAACAGTATACTCTTAATAGACATACTTACTAAAGAGTCCCTTATATACTGTTTGTTAACATACAAGAATTTTTTATTGATCTAACGGACACTTTACGTTCATAATTTTTATTCCTTTCTAAAAAGAATCAAAATACTGATTACTGTGTAAAAGCAGAGTACTGAAAAAAAAAAACAGCTTATCGAAACTGTATTGATTTCACGAACAGATGTCAGGGTGAATGACAGTGGTCACAATTTCGACTAAGAAATTTCTTTAGAAAGTTTCCGCCCACAAAATTAGACGGAAACGTGTAGGACAGTGAACATTGTTCTCGATCTACACTGACACATGGGAAGATAGATGAACAGCAGCTAATAATCTGTTCACTATCTGCAGCAGACGGTAATTGTGTAAAAGGTGGCTAGGGTTAGGCGAAACTGTTTCACTTCAGTAAGGTGGCTACTTAGTCCATCGCTAGGAGGCGTCTGAATGTTATTTTACTGTCAGAGGTAATGTAGTTATGCTGATGGAGAGTGACAGATAAACCTCGTTATCTGATTAAGGTTGAGTTGTCGCACACTGAAAGTGTCGTAAACCGGGGAATCAACAGACACACCGGCGACAAAAAGAGACTCACTTTTAAGCAGGAAAATGTGAGAAGTGGGAAGCTTTTATATTATTAACAAGTTAAAAACACAGCGATGTAAAATGCTGTATCATTTGTTAAGAACATTCAGACACTGTATCGTTCTAAGATAATACTTATATAGCATCATTTTATAAATAATTTCCATTATATTGAATTTGTATCTTAATAAGTTGCCCACATTATTTTGTTATTTTTTCGAAATTTCTAGTGCCTTACATATTTGTTTGTTTTGTACTTCTTTATTACATATATACTTCTACAGATTATTGTCCAAGAAGTTTAACAAAGAACACTTTTTATTTACTTTGTTGTCATGCAAATAAAATATAAACAGCATAGTTTGGGTTTGTTATACCTCTTATATTCTCCTCAGTTCTTAAATAATATTTTCCCAAATGTTTTAACAATGTTTTTTCTTTCTTTCAAAAATGCACTTCCTGAGAATTGAGTACATCAATAGCAATATATTCTAGCATTCGAGTATCGTATTAGCTGTTTTCATGGTCTTTAGAAAGTACTTCGATAAAAAATAAATAAACAGACAAATTACAATTTAATACCCGAGTAAATCGAACTACCAGAAGACATATTTTACTTCAGGGGTGAATTGTAAATGAGTGAGAGGTGTCAAATTTAGTCATCTAACATCCAGTGACGTAATGAGTATCCATGGTAGTCCACCTTGACAACACGCAGGTGTTTGTGATGGTTCTGAAAAGGTATGTTTCAAGTGTAGCAGTGATGTTTTTATAGGCGAAGAAAATATTGGCATGGAAAAAGAGTTATACAAAACATAATGATTAGATGGGAAGGAAAATAATTAAATGATTGGCTTAACTCATATAATAAGGTTTTAAATTATTATAAAAATAATATTGCCAAAATGAAACTAACCATAGAGTTTCAGTAAACCATGAAATCTAAACTGTCTTTATAGTTTCAATAACTTACAAAAAGAAGTATCCTAAAACGTTCAATAAGCCACAAAAGAAAGAACTTTTGATTTTCAATAAACCACAAAAATATATTCAGAGTTTCAATAAGTCATAAACTATCCACAGAGTTTCAATAAGCCACAAAAAGAAATATCTTTAAACTTTTAATAAGTCACAAAAGAAATATCGTAGAATTTCATTAACCCACCATACAAAACTATTCTCAGGGTTTCAGAAAGTTATCTAAAAGAAATACCCTCAGAGTTTTAATAAGCGACGAAAAGAAATATCCTAGAATTTCATTAACCCACCATACAAAACTATTCTCAGGGTTTCTGAAAGTTATCTAAAAAAAGTACCATCAGAGTTTTAATAAGCGACAAAAAGAAATATCCTCAAACTTTCAATAAGCCACAAAAGAACCTGTGCTTAGACAGTTTCCAAAAGCTGCCTGAAACATTTTTCAGAAATTATAATAAAGTTTCATAGACCTTTCAGTTATTAAAAAAAATACTATAGTGTAAAGTTATCATAAACCGAATTACTTGGCAAACAAATAAAATGTTAACTTGATATACAATGTTATGCTTGAATCACCTTCATCCGAAAATTCATTATATTTTTAAATGATTACAGGCTGATTAAGTATTTCTCATTCGACGGATAAGTGAGCCAGAGGTCGTGATAAACCGTTCAGCTCCCTCTGTTTTTGATAATTTGAAGCCACCCAAGGTTATTATAAAACCAATTTCTTTACATTTCACTATGTGTTGTAATGGTCTCATTCTTTAGAATTCTTGTCGTAAACCCATAGATGATGAAGAATATTCTTACAACTTTAAATTTTAAATATTAAAAGATACTTTAAATTTTTTTTAAATGGTACATCACCATTTTAGCCTTTTTGTTTTCCTATTTTCAAATATATGATAACAATCAAAGAAACATTCATATATTTTCTGTTACTCTAAGATATATAACATATCCTTAACTCGTTAGAATGATCGTTTATTAAAGTAGTTAGCAGCTATTGGCCTTCCTTACAATTAACTCTTAGATAAAACTCCTCAGCTTAGTGGTTACTTCCAAGACAGGAATTAACAGGACATAGGAAGTTAGTGAATGACCTTTGACCTTCAGAAACTTAACACGATGACTCACAAACGAATAATGCTTATCACGAGCATAATTTTTTAGATGACTAAATGTACGCACCAGGGGAAGTTAAGCCATCGTTAGTAACCCAGAGCTATTGTTAAGCTGCACAAATCATCTTAATTTTGGAACATAAATTACAGAAACAGCCACATAAGTTATAATTCAATAATTCATATCATAAAATTTTAAAGCTTCTGGTTTTTGTTACACCAAGTACCTAACTTTGGGAAACCAGATGTCACAATTTATTAAGTATTTAATAAAACATTCGAATAGAAC
>NW_013665872.1:456029-458284 GCF_000517525.1 Limulus polyphemus | reverse complement strand
ATATATGGGGGTGCTTAACTTTTTTCCAGGTGTATATTTATAACGATACTGATCATATAACTTTACAAGAGATTATAAGTTCATCAACACATGCGTTTATAGATAGAACATGTTTTGTTAGACATGCATGTGATAATAAACTAGTTCCGGTGTTAAACTGGGGTTGAAAGTAAAAACATTCTTCAGCACAAGGAACAACAACAAGTGATACCATACTATTATTTGTGTTTAATTATATTAATTCAACTTAACTAAAGTTTTTGTCAAGTCAAAATTTAACATATGAGATTCTGACAGATGTAATGCCGCCATGACGGTATTGCTAGAGATTACACGAAACGAGAAAAATCCGCAACGTTCTTATCTGAAACAAAGATAAAATGCTAACAAAAATGAACATGTTTTAACACGAAAAGTATGCATTATGAGGAAAATGGTGTCACGTGGTAGTTGGGTAGGAATATATCTGTCATATCCAAATATATAGACTTTGAACATAAATCAAGCACTAAACCATGCCCATTAACAATTCACCCGACTTCTGAATTCTTGGTTGTGATGCGTACATTCCAAGCATGTTACAAATGCCACATTTACAAAACAGTAAGGTTTATGTGGACTGGAGTAGTTATTTCCAGTAATGGACGGCAGCATTAGGCTTTATGAACGTAAAAATAATACAAATCGTGAATAGCAATGTCGAGCACATTATATTTCTTATTTTGTCCGCTAGGCGTTTGACGGACACAATATACGATATCAGTTCTCAGAATAAAGAATAATCTTTTAATTATTAAAAAAATCAAGTTAGTTTTATCTAATGTTACAATAGTATGTTTGTATTCGTAATATAACCACTTAATTGAACTGTCCAAACAATACAGTTTCTAAGCAGCAGGAAATCGGCCAGGTATCGTCATGAATTAGCTAACAAGTGTAAGTAAGCGTACGTTTAGAAATACAGTTGATTTTTTTCTTATTGCCTTGTGTCAATCATGTACATTTGTGTTTCTTCCATTACTAACACTATGAGAGAACAACAACCTTCAGTGTATAATGTTCATACTTACAGAATTAAGATTATGTTTGATCTAACTTTATGTATATCTATTTCTGCTTTGAGTGAATCATAGAATAATTTATTTCCAAAACATCTTGACATAAGCTTTGAATTTTAACCTTATCCCATTTTTGTCTTTCATGCTTAAGTTGAAGATTTAGCCCATTGCTTATTTTCATTTATATTCAGACTTCACAGAATATTTTGACACCATGCAGCTCGTATTCAGTGGCTTGTATGAGCTACAATGGCAGGCAGCAATGGAAATTTGTTGTTATTTTCCCAAGTGTTCTTTTATCCTAGGGCTACTTGTTTCCGTGGTGAATCTGGTTAAGGCTTGCTTAAGCATAGTTTGTACCTTTTCACAAGGCATCGATTCTGTGTTTGCATACACTCGTGTGTCAGCATGCAGACTGAATCACTTGCATCACTATCATGGTGTTTGGTCTGCTTTCTGGCAGATTTAGTAATGTAGCTATCCTATACAGCATGTTAGACTAACAGTATTCCACAACTAAGTTTGTTAGATTTTCTATTGCCGTGTCTGTAGAAGAAATGACTTTATTTTGAACTACACTTTGGTTTGGAGTAACAAGGAGATTGTTTTCCCACAAGCATTTCTCAAATCTCTTTGGATATTTTAGAGTGAAAAACAAAAACCCCCCATTGCTCTGTTTCTTTAGGTAGTTCTGAACTTAGGTCTCATAATTTATTCAAAATAGGGTTTATGTCTGGCCGAATTGAAACTAGTATAGACTGCTGCCAGTTGATCATATACTTATAAAGACTGAAAGTTTGCAATTTTTTCCTCAAACACGTTTTGGAAACTGAAGAGAAACCTTGTAAACCACATAATCTTAGCCTTACCAATATATGTTCATCTTTGGTTTCCTCTCTTTCAGCTAATTAAAACCTATATTTCAATCTGGTATATGTATTGAGTAACACTTACTTCTCTACACTCGTTATAAAATTCTACAAATATCAATTATAAACATTACTTTCTGTTTTCGTATTACACAACACATATTTTTTTATTAATTTCACGAATTTTGAGAAACTTTTTTATGCTACAACAGTTTCATTCTTAAATCAAGGACGTGTTCTATGATAGGCCTCGCTTATAAAACATACTGTTGCGTCAGCGAGGTCACGTGACTAGTATCATGCCACGTCCTTCTCGAACCTTCGTGAA
>NW_013665872.1:444774-455105 GCF_000517525.1 Limulus polyphemus | reverse complement strand
ACTTGTATCGCTAAAGTTTCGTCGGATCGAATTTACGGAAAATTAACTAACGAACGGAGACGTAACAATACATTCTAAGATCAGTCATGTTTACAAAGTAAGAGGAGTTCTAGTGTTAATCACGTTAAGAAAGCAATATAGATATTTTTAAATAACTTATGTATGCAAAATAGGGTTGGTTCTAGTGCATGTTAGATACATTAAGGATAAGATCCGTCATGTTTGAAAAAAAGGACACATTCGAAGTTTAGTCATGTCTGTTAAAATAAGATAAGTTTAGGGATACGTGTTATTACGAAAGTAGAATGAGATTTTGGATCAGTCACGTTATAAAAATAGGATAAATTCCAGGAATTTAGAACATAAGATAAATTATCTGTAATGTTTAAAATTTGCGATAATCAACAAATTTAGTAATGTTTCTAAAATAGGGTAAAATACTAAAGTTCTGTTTACGGTCACATAATTTCTGTTGTTAGTCTTGTTTAGAAAATAGATCAAGCACTAAAGTAATAATTCTTGAGAAAGTAAGAGCAATTTTGTAGTCATTCAAGTTAAGAAATTAGACTAATTTCTAAATTAAGTTCTACAGACAGTAATTTTTAAATAGTAGGTACGTTTTGGATTCAATACTGTTAAGAAATTAAGTTAAAATTTAGGTTTAATCACCTTTTGAAATTAGATGTGTTTCTAGGTTTTCCAATCATCACTATTTCTAGAATTTTCTTTCTTTCTAAACATGACTATTTCTAGTTAATTATAGTACACTTTAAAGATGACTGAGAATTTATCCTTCTATCTAAACATGGATACCCTTAAAGCTCTTACTTCTTTATAAACTTAACTAATCCTGGAAGTTATGCTATTTTATGAAAATAACTTACCTTAAAATGTGTGCTCTATTTTGAGGGTGGGTTAAATTTAAGAGCTAGTCATGTTTATTAGGCTAATAAGAATTAAGGCAAGTCATATTTTAAAAGTAGAATGTATCTAGGAGTCATTAATGTATAGCAGGTACAATAAAACAGTATAGGGCTAGTCACATTTGTAAGGTAATACAGAGGGTAACGTGACAACCACCGCTGATACAAAGTCACAGTGGAACCGTATGTATTAGAACTACATTTTGATATTGTGTAGCGTTTGGTAGGTAGTATGATGCTACTGAAAAAATTTAGATATGTAACAGCCCTCTCTATGTGAAATATTTATACACTCAGATCGTAAAAATGTGTTCAGTTCGGGGACTTGGAATTTTCAAGAAGAGACATCCCATGTGCTTAATAGCATATGGCATGGAAAACTAGGAAATATGGATCAACCAAGCAGAAAGAGACCTGTAACAAGTCGTTACAAGCCATGATACGCATAGTGTGGTTTCTTGTAACAGTTAAAAACCTATTAATACACTGGAGTATGAAACGGATATTCATGCAATTACACAAGTAGACGTACCGGTTAAACTTGCCAGGCGCGGCGCTTATGGATTTCTGTACGATCGCACTGTTGAAACTTGCACTTGAAAATCGTAATTCTCGTATGCCAGATGGCTTATAGAAAGTACGCAGGGAGAAACGGTGTATTTGGACATGATAACCTTGCGAAAGATTGTTTGTTTGTAATTAAGCACAAAGCTACACAATGGGCTATCTGTGCTCTGCCCACCACGGGTATCGAAACCCGGATTCTAGCGTTGTACGTCCGCAGACATACCGCTGTGCCACTGAGGAGCTCCTTGCGAAAGAGCCTTTTGCAATGGAAATTACGATTTAGAGCTATTGTCAAAATACCCAGCCATCAGCTAGGGCATGACCAGAAGCGGCAACATTGGCTATGACGACGTGGTGAGGCTCCAAATCCGTTATAATATACGTATTCAACCTCTTTATAAATATAAAAAAAATGTGGAATAAGTTTTTAAATCAGTCATGTTTATAAAATATCATGGCATCAAGGGTTAGTTATTCTTAAAGAAAGTGAAAAGATTGAGAGTCAGTCATACATATTAGACATTAATAATTGATAATAATTTCCAAATAGTGCAAGTTATGGACTTAGAGCGAAACTAAAAATCAACCTGGTAATCAGTATAGTTAATTAAGTATAATTTTCTTACGTTTATATTTATAAACATTGTTTCATCAGTTAGTTACTCTAGGTGGCCGGTATAATAAATTTTAATATCATTTATTGTTAGAAAATAGAATAAATCCAAAGTTTAGTCATGTTTAGATATAAATTAACTTTAAAGTTGGATATATTTACAAAATAGGACAAGTTCTAGAGTTGGCCATGTTTATTAACTGAGATAAAGTCTAGTATTAGTCATGATAAGAAAGTTGAATGATTTTTGACGTTGGCTATATTTATAAAGTAAGGTGAGTTCTAGAGTTGGCTATATTTATAAAGTAAGGCGAGTTCTAGAGTTGGCTATATTTATAAAGTAAGGGAGTTCTAGAGTTGGCCATATTTATAAAGTAGATGCTACCTCAAAATATAAGATCATTCATATCTGGAAAGTAGTATAGTTGTAAAGGCCATTAATGTTATGCTGATGGAATGAATTTTTGGATCAGTTTTGGAGCATAAACGTAGGTTTGAAATTTGGGGTCAGTTATATTTTTATGTTAGGATGAGTTTCAGGGTAATTCATGTTTAGAAAGTATAAACGAGGTTTTGGATAAACCATCTTTAGAAAGTATGATGATTTGGATGGTTAAACTTCCTTATGAAGTAGGCTAGGTTCTAAAGTTAATTCACGCAAAAACACAATGAACACTTAGAATATATATGGCTTCTGGATACATTAGGGTAGGAAGTAGTATAATGTTTACTACTATTTGGGTTGAGAAAGTAGAATATTTGTTTTAGAACGGTCGGCTTTGGACACCTTGCCTATATTGTTTAAATTTAGCTGTGAATTTAGAAAGTAGGATGAGGTGCAATAATTATACTTTGTGTGATTTTGAATTCAATCTCGCGCATTACGTGAACGTGCTGACAATGAAGAAGATTCTGGAACTTTGTGTAAGTTGATGGGTAAATTAAGTGTAATAAATCTTATAGCTTTCTTCTTTCTGATCAAGAAGTGCTTAAATTATGGGGATTGTTCACCTAATAAATGGTTCTTACAAATAATTTTGTTTTCATGCAACATGATTTTTACCAGAAACATTATTTATTTTAAATTTATATTCAATTCTGAGTTATATGGGGTCATATTTCAGTGTGCCCCCCAGTGCCACAGCGGCATGTCTGCGGACTTGCAACGCTAGAATCCAGGTTTCGATACCCGTGTTGGGAAGAGCACAGATAGCCCATTGTGTAGCTTTGTGCTTAATTACAAACAAACAAACAAACATACTTCGGTGAAACTATGATGGTGATGGTTTACTTCATCTTATCAAGAAATTATCCCTATCTTGATCACTAATTCACAATTGTTAAATCTGTTTTAAAAAGTAAAATACTGATACTATTGTAAAGTATTCGCAGTTTTTCCAACACATTTTATTTATTTGACGTTTGATCTACGAAAACAAAGAGATGGAACTATATTAACAATATTTCAGAATTGATTTTTCATTATCTTGAGTTTTTGTTTTAGTACGGACTACATACTTCTATATAAATATATCCGTACTGAGTAACCTCGCTCATCTCCTTGTTTTTATTTCATTTAACTTTGAACAATGCTTGTAAGGTCTCAACTTTTGGGCTAAAATAAGACTTTGTTTTATTTCTTCAATTCTTGCACAAAACATATCGCTTTAAATCTGAGCAAAATGTAAATTTCTGGAAAACCATTTCATTATGATGGTTACAGTTAATGTTTTACTCATATTGTTTATACATTTGAAAGTATAATTTTTGATTTATTAACTTTTACCACGACCTAAAGTGGTATCAAGATTCAGAATTTGCTACTTTTGGTGTTGGTTTTTAGCGCAAAGCTACACAATTGGCTATCTTCGCAGAGAATCGCTGATCTACCGTAGGACTGTTGGCGTTACAGAAACGTATACTTTGCTATACTCAACTTATATAGCACTACACCGTAGGCTCGACTTTATTGTATACTGATTAATTTCACAGCTTTCATGATTATCGCTGTACAAATATGCTGTAACCTTTAAACTTTAGTTCTAAAACTGCTGAAAGAAAACACCAATCGACGTAGCACCAGCAGCATGATTTCCCCCTATTTATGTCTTCTATAACATTATTGTAAAATGCAACGTGTTGCCTTGCTTGTTATCATGTTTATAGCCAAACCAACACAAAATAAAATAACGTTCGGGTTTAAAGAAACGTATGAATCTTTAAGCAGGCTAAAAGTTTCCCCAAATCGTGGTAGTTGTAAAATAAATAAAAAAATATAAAAATTCACCCCAAACTGGATCTCCTCTTGTTTGGTAAAAACGTGTTTTTGGATTGACATTCATTTATTTTATTTTTTACATAAACAATAAGCTACCCCTCTTTAATTTGAACAAGTAACGCAGTTTCTAAATTGACGATCAGTTTTAAGTTAATGTTTTTTAAGCATGTACAAGAAACAAGAAAAAAGAAAACCATATCCTCCTCACTAAAGTGTTTTTGCCTGTACTTGTAAAGCATTGCACTCCTCGCTGAACCATTTTTACTTGTACTTGTAAAACATTGCACTCCTCGCTAAACCATTTTTACCTGTACTTGTAAAGTAGCCCCCCAGTGGCACAGCGGTATGTCTGCGGACTTACAACGCTAAAAGTCGGGTTTCGATACCCGTGGTGGTCAGAGCACAGAAAACCTATTGTGTAGCTTTGTGCTTAATTACAAACAAACAAACTTGTAAAGGATTGCACCCCTCGCTAAACCATTTTACCTGTAGTTGTAAAGCACCCCCGTGTGGTTCAGTGGTAAGTATGAGAGAGCTTGAAACTTTAAAAATCGGGTTTTGATACCTGCGGTGGGAAGAGCACAGATAACCCATTATATAGTTTTATGCTTAATAGCAAACAAACAAAAACGTATAAAGCGATTATCTTCTCGCTAAACCATTTCTACATGTACTTGTAAAGCATTTTCTTCTTTGATAAACAATTTTTGTCTTTACTTAAGTTTATAATATTTATAGTTGCAACAAGATATAACAAAGTTTAACCTTTTATTGTACATAAAGTATTACAGCTAATGTAAAACATATTTTCAGTGATACTGAAGGCAGAATATAAGTTATTTTTATGTGTTTTAGTTATTTTCCATATATATTTATACGTGTAAAAACAAAAGTTTCTTATCGATGTATTATTCCAAAAATATGTAACTCTTTTTAAAAGTACATTCACATGGAGATAACATTTTACTCATCAATAAAATGCAATTTTATAGAATAAACATTCACATATTGTAAAACACAATGCATTTTGAAGACTTTGTCAGCTTTTTTTAAAAATTTCTCAACGTATCAAATAACAGTGACATCCTACGTCATATAGAAAAACAGTAATCTTAGTGGTGAAACACCTATGTTCAAAATTGTTTTCTGAGCAAAGTTGAGAGCAGAAATTTATCAAGATCCAGGTCTTTCTTTCAGCGTCCTGCGGCGTTTTATTCTTGTAACAGCACAGCTGGTTTTAGGCTTGATGTCGACTGAGAAGACTGAGAAATATGGCAGTTATTTTTGTTTATTTTATTAATAGATTTACAGAAGCAAAAAATAAGTTTATACACTTTGACAAATTGCTTAAGTGAAAAATTTTATTTGTATTAGGCCTATTTCATATTTAAACACTACATTCTTAATTTAGTTCCTTAGGGATTTTCAAGAAGTAGAAGACTGTATGAAAACAGTATTCCAACCACACTATATTACTTTTGCGTGGTTGGGATACTGTTATTATAAACTCTTCTAAAATGAAATAGGCCTAATACTAATGTCTTATGACAAGTAAAATTGTAATCATTCTTCGCCGGCTTGTAATAAGCATACACGCCATAACAATTAAATGAACAATTACTTTGATATTTTTATTAAGAAAATAAAACAGTTTTAAGAGCCGTTTTTGGTAGATGCAAAGCTGCACGATGGGTTATCTGCACTGTGCCAAACGCAGGACTCGAACACTAATATTTAGCTTTATAAGACCATTGGTTTCCCACTGAGCCAACGGGGAGGGAGCAAAGGTTTAAGAGAAGGGGATACCTTGTAGAGCTGAGATATCTGTTTATATGTTTAGAATTAAGCACAAAGCTACACAATGGGCTATCTGTGCTCTGCACACCACAAGGATCGAAACCCGATTTTTAGCGTTGTAACTCCGCAGACTGTGCCATTGGGGGAGGGGGCGAGCTGAAATAGGAACATAAACATTGATCTTATTTTGTAGCACAGACTTTCAGAAAGTATAAAATAATAAAGGTTAGTTCTGCTTAAAAAAATCAAGATAAGGCCTAAAATTATCCATGATAGAAATAAGATAAGTTTAAATTCAGATATATTTGGAAATTACAATAAGCCCTTAATATCAGGTATACTTACCAAATAAAGTAAGTTCTAGAATCAGTTATCTTTTGAAACGATATTTGTTTCTAGACTTAGTCATTTTTTCTAAAAGTAGGATAGGTCACTTTGAGATAAAAAGACAAATCTGAGTGTGAGGTATTTTTTATAAACGGGTAATAGTTTTAAGCTGAGTCAATATGATCACCTTACAATGCTACCTATAATAGCGCCTTTTTGTTTTTCATAAACGTGTTCCGATTGTGGTTTTATTCCCCTGTCCTAGCTGGTAAAGCTGTAAAATTTTGTTTCTCCCACTCCTATAGGGTCGTGCGTACTCTAGTTGTTAGCATTTTTGGTTTTTGAATTCGAGGGTTCATGGTTCTCTGCCCCTTACTGTAAAAACCCGCTCCACACTAAGGTGCCGTGGGTGCACTATAAAGGGTCAGTCAGATAAGAGTAACCAGAGAGTTGGTGGGGGTTGCTATTTACTAGCTGCCTTTCCTTTAGTCTATCAGTTCAAAATTAGGAATGACTATAACTTCATTGTGTATTCTGAAACAAACAAAAACACCTACTTACAACAAAAGTTATTTTGTGCTTGCTCTGTATATTGAATAAGTTCGAATAAAACATGATATAAAAGAAAGTCAGTTTTCCACAAATAAAAAATCAGAGAGCGGTTTGAATATGAAAAATGATTCAACAAAAATAAACGATTAGAAATATCATTTGAAAAAAGCTTTTTTTAATGAGAATCGAAGCTACATAAGATGCAAAAACTACATAATGTAATATTATGCTTTAATCAAAAACATATTCTTAATTAAGTCAGTATTCCCAAAAATCACACGAGTCAAAAACAAAACAGCTTGGCTAACTTGCATAACGTACTAACTTCAAAAACAGTTTCATAAATCACTAAAACAACTTCAACAGAAAATCTAGTTTGAACTGGTTGATTTTAAATATTAACATCTTTATCTTAAAAGCAACAAGCGTTAAATATCTTGTTGAGTTACAACATAATTTAAACTTTAAAGCGAATCACAGGAAGTCCCAACATTCTTCGGACGCCATCACTCACATTTTTGGAATGTGTTCCTTCTAAACCTACAACGTAGTCTGGCTTATCACAACTGATGTGTTTGTTTAGCATGAGAAAAGCGCACATTCGAGAGTAACGCAGATAAGTCTTAGTGAAGAAAGGATTATATATATACTGTAATAAACTAGATCAAAAAGCACATTGTAAACATGATGCAGCCCATGTGAGGAATTATTACATCATAGATAAAAGTTCCTTGACTGTCATACACATATTATGGTACAGATTATCCACTGGGTCTCAATCTTTGTACCGCTTGGTGAAACTACAATTTTTTTTATACCAATATGTGAAATACGTACATTATAAAACTACAGAGATGAATTATGGCATCTGCAAAACATTTATTGTCACATTACAAAAACTACAGACATTAAATGAGTGGACTTTCATAAAAAATATGTTAGTCTAGGATACAATATTTTAAAGTCAAACTTGTTTTCTGTAATCTTTGGGTGTACCACTTCTTACATAATTATATACCGCCTTATATATCCTCGTTTACCACTTCTTACATAATTATATACCGCCTTATATATCCTCGTTTACCACTTCTTACATCCTCATGTACCACTTCTTACATCCTCATGTACCCTTTCTTACATCCTCATGTATCCCTTCTTACATCCTCATGTACCACTTATTACATCCTCATGCACCCTTTCTTACATCCTCATGCACTCTTTCTTACATCCTCATGTACCACTTCTTACATCCTCATGTACCCTTTCTTACATCCTCATGTACCACTTCTTACATTCTCATGTATCACTTCTTACATCCTCATGCACCCTTTCTTACATCCTTATGTACCACTTCTTACATCCTCATGTACCACTTCTTACATCCTCATGTACCACTTCTTAGATCCTCATGTACCCTTTCTTACATTCTCATGTACCAAGTCTTACATTTTCATGTGCTATCTTCTAGCTCTTCGTGTGCTGCTTCTTACATCATCATGTGCTACCTCTCACAACCTGATGTACCTAATTTTACATCCCCATGTGCCATCTCCTACATCCTTATGTGCCACTTCTTACATCCTCATATGCCATCAGTTAAAAGGCACTGGACTAAAGTACAAACAGTTATAACCAGAATATAATATTGTTTCATAGCTCTAGTTAAAGATGAATTTCGTTGTGAGTTATGGCTCATTCCTGAAAAAAAGAAAGAATAAATGAAATATTTCGAAACTTTTCCGTTAGGTGAAATGATAAAAGCAATGACAACTGTATTAACAACATTGTTAGGAGTTAAGGACAAAATACTGTATAAAATATTCTGACAGACCTGATTCTGTAATGTTATAGTTCTGAAATAAAGGTTATTATTGGCTGTAAAGTAACCTTATTGAGTACTTTGCAGATATATTTTGATATACTGGTTTCATTTAATTTTTTGTTTCACATACATTTTGAATATTACAATAAAGTTAGAGTGTATCAGTAAATGTTGACCGGACAATAAAGAGCTTAACTGTAGGCACAATATTGGTTGATTTTTAACATACTTTTCAATTGAGAGCTATTATTATTTACTTCCCCTCCTTTGTTGAGGTTAACTTTTAGTCCTTTTTTATTTTTTGTCCATTCTGTTGCAGTTAAGCTTTAAAGTCAAGTTTTGCTCAAGTCTTACTCTAAGCAGCTTTAAAGTGATTTCTTTTTGTTATTCTTATAATCTGTTTCAATATATTTTATTTGTTTATCCTAATAATTTTAATCGCTTTTTAAAAAATATTCGGATAAACGAGCGGACTAGGTCATGGTGGTAAGTTCATTACGTGCTGCATTAATCCTGATATATTAAAACTTCTACGTGTTGCAACATATTATAAGAATAAGAGAAAGTAATCACTTTATAGCTGCTTACAGTTATTTCAGTAATGGATAATTTTGAGACAAGTAACAGCTGTATGTGCTGTAAATAGAAGGCTACTACCACGCACGAGTAATCTTTTGAATGTTTTTTAGGTTTCCACTAGACAAATTATTTATGGTATTTTCACTTAGCAAAGTTATGAAACTTAAATTTTAGAATAATTTTTCTACTGTATATTTCTTTATGCAATGTAATTTTTTTCTTAAAAGTTAGCCGCAGTTTCTTACACTGGAAAAACACCGTTATAAAATAGTTCATAGTTGGGTAAATGAGGTATCTGATGATCAGGTATGTGGCTTGAAATGCAAATGATAGATTATTCAGCTTAAACTGAATACAGAACTGTTAGACTGTTCAGAGAAATTTGATGTTTCACTTATGTGGAGAGTTATATGACAAATGTAAAGCAGACAGTAATAGCAAGCTGCTGAAAATCGACTATAAATATTTCAAAGCGTAAACAGAACGTAGAGCAGCTTCCAAACCGATGGTACAATTGTTCAGACACCTGGATAAGGCAAACCCTCATTCATAATACAAGCACACGACAGTAGTTATCCCAAGACCCTGACGTCCAAAGGACGCCGCCTCAGTAAGAGGTCGCTAGGCGAGTGGATGTTAGAGGATATACAGCCTGAGATTTGCATAACTATTACGTAATATGTAAATTAGGCTGACACCTGCGGGTTACATAATTGTTACGCAATATACAAATGATGCTGACATCTAAGGGTTACATAAGTGTTACTTAACAAGCACCAGAGGGCGCGATTGTCTTTAAGGAAGAGATGACATCATATTCGATGACGAGGAACCCACTTTGAGACTAATAATGGCCGGAGACGGCTTAAATGG
>NW_013665872.1:439392-443971 GCF_000517525.1 Limulus polyphemus | reverse complement strand
ATTAATTGGCAAATTGTGTTACTTAGGTTCTATAGATGGATGTTATTAATTGGCAAATTGTGTTACTTAGGTTCTATAGGTGGATGTTATTAATTGGCAGATTGTGTTACTTAGGTTCTATAGATGGATGTTATTAATTGGCAAATTGTGTTACTCAGGTTAGTGCTGCTAGGACGGATAGTTTTCTATAAAGAATAGTTCAGAAGGGTGATTAGCTCATTGTAGGGTGTCTCAACATATGATTACACCATCCACATTGTACTCTATATTCCATTATTTGTCCTAAAAAGTTACAATTAAAACCATTATTTTAATGAGACAACTATTATAGCTTTATTGCACATACTGTCTTAATTATACCCATTACTTGAATGAAGCAAATTTTATATCATAGCCAATAATTTACTTTACATATTTTTACAATGATGTGTCCTGAAAGGATTTTGTCATACCTAATATTTCATTTTCATAACTAATGAACGAGATAGTTACATTTTTATTCTACAGCTAATTGTGTTTTTAAGTTTTGATTTAGTACACATACTGTATTATAGTTTTTACTTCTATATTTAATTTGCATAACATACTTTTTTACAATTACCATTCTGCAAAGGACAGAGTTTTCATGATAACATTTCTAGATAATATACAACAATTTAACGTACACGTTTCACTTTATAAGTGTGTATATATATATATGTGTGTGTAACGCATGTTTCACTAGTTATAATGTTTGGCTTAAAACATATTCTTATGTGTACGGAAATGTAACATTATTTACATCATTTATTAAGGTGGTTAACTTTAGGTGTTGCATATCCAAACGAGCTCTAGTAGTGGGCGAAAGGCTTCATTGGTAGCTCCGTGCAGTCCAAAATATGTTACGTTTATTCTCACTGTAAACCCACAGTAAAAGGTCAGTAAAGAACGATTTGTAAAGAAATATGATCTGTCTTATTGCCATGTGTTCAAACATTCCCAAAACTAACAAAAAGTAGTCCTACTGAACATACGTTTTGCTTGCAACTCTATAACTTAAAGGAGAACCGTGTGGCTGACTATCTAACTGTACAAGGGAAACTCCTATTATCATTTTGCTTTTCTACCCTTGGCTGCATACACTGAAAGTCTCGACATGAGATCTTGAGGCTGCTATCAAACACGAATCCCTGATTTTTTTATTCGCCCAATTAAAATAGACACTGCAGCAGCAAGAGGCTCCTCCTTGTACATCTAATTACCATCAAAAGAACTTTTTTATTGATGATCACAAAACTGCTTCAGAAGTGGATAATAATCTCTCATCCATACTAGACACCATTACTCCTTAATATAAGAGCATATTTTTTTATGACTGTAACTTAAGGGAGAACCATGTGATAACATGTAATGCCTTTATATTATTTCTGTTACTACAATGAAGTTTACAAATTTTCGTAAATTGTATAACAATTTCGTTGACTTTAAGATGTAAAAACTAAAATTCTATTACTATACTATAATACTAACTTAATTATAATAAGTATGGTTTTTGAACAGCGGTCTTTGGAGATAATTCTATTCATGTTGGTGAATGTCTGACATGATTTCTAGATGAATTTATACAAACGTTCTTTATGAACTGATTCCATACATATATCACCATATTGAAAACATCCACTATTGTATCCATGATAGTTAATATTCCAATGATAGAGTAAGGTAAAATCACAGTATTTAACACATTTTCTGACTGATTCTTAATATCTATATGAAAGGAATGTTATACAGTTATACAGTTACAGTCAGTGTTTTGTGTTGTTATATATCAGACGAAATATATTAGTACTTATTTTCATTGTGCTTATATATTGCATGAGAATAGAACAGGTTGATTCTTAAGTTGAGGTCATTGACTGCCATATGACTAATGAACAAAGGTCAGTAGGTGAATTTAACTGAGTAGAAAGTATACAAGAATTGTATGCTAACTGAAAAGTACTAGACTTGTAAGAAAGTTAATTTAATCTTGGCAATCCAGTATTTTATAATTCATATTGAGCTGTCAGTAGTTTTAGCCCCTCAGATATATCTGAAGAACAAAATCGAGATTGTAAGATGGATGGTACTGCTGTTTCTTTACATGTTTAAACAAATACACTCTGAAGAAGATAGACTACATATAGATCTTGGTAAGTTATGTTTGTAAACAATAGTAATTTTAAACTACAAATATGCGTTTTAGATCGAAAATAGAAAGTAGTAACTTAAAGTTCCTAATGTATCCTCAAATCTTGAGAATGTACGTTTAGCTTTCTGTATCGTTATGTAAAGTGGAATAATAGATAAATTATTTTATTACTGACTCTTAAGTTCAGTGACATACAAAATACATTCTTCATTAATTAAATTAGATTTACATACAACTTATTTTGATGTAAAGTATATTCTGTAAAGACAAACAGTAAATGTGAACTACAGTTTTTGCCAAAATGTTTGCATATTTTGTTACGTATAAGATCATTATTATTAAGATGGAATACAAACACACTTAGCACTGTCAAACTGAGAAACGCATGTTATATCAAATATCTGCATGCGTAACTTGTATAATAAGACAGGTTCTATGAACATCATGAACGATTTATTAGAACAGCAAACAGTTTTATCAAACACATGTGGAAAGATGTGTAATTCAGAATTTCACCTATCACAACAAAACTTTACCAAAATATGTATAATGACCAAATATAACACAAAATTCTTATAAATATCGTATGTAACCTTATAAAAGTTCATATTAAACATTCAATGCTTGTTTCATCCTTCTTGCACTCTAATAACCTCTACAAGGCGATGTGGCATGCTGGCAATGAGGATATTGATGTAATCCACCGTGATTTCATCCCAACTTGTCATTAGAATACGCTGTAACTCAGCTATAATAGCTGTTTTAGGGTGGGTCATGGTTATCAATTTTCTGCCCAACAGTTCTCAATGGGATTACAATCTGGAAACTTTATTGGCCATGGCAATCTTGTAACATTTTCCTGGTCGAGATAAGTTCATAAACTTCACGCACTGTAGGCAGGGGCATTGTCATCCTGGAACACAAAGGTATTGCGAAACCTTGCCTTAGCATATGGCAGAAATATTATCTCCATGAGATGCCTGTAGGAAACGCCATTGATGTTGTTTCCCTGAAGAATACGAACAGCAGTTTTCCACTATGATGAATAGCTGCTCAAAAGTGTACTGCACCTCCTCCTGTGTATTCCCTTTGGAAAATACAGTCTTCCTTCATCTTTTCTCCAGGCAAACGAAAAACTCGAATTCTACCATCAACTTTAACAAGCCAGAAACAGGACTCACCTGAAAAGATGACATTTTGCCACTGTCTTAGCTGTAAGTTGGCATGCTGTCTTGCCCAAGTAACACAGTGACGGCATTGAATTCTAGTTAATATTGGTTTGCAGATAGCCCTTCTTGCAAAATATCCGTATTTGGTCAGTGTCGTATTCACTGTTCTTCTGGATACCCTGGAATGAACGTGTTCATGCCATTCCCGTTGTATGGTTCTGCAAAACGTCTTTCAAGTTCGACGTGCTAACCAAATCAAAACACAGTTATCTCGGGTACTAATTATTGGGGGTCTACCAGTAGACTTTCCTAGAACAGCATTTCCTGTAGTCCAATGACGTTTCAGGATTCTGGATACAGTACACTGGGGGTACCCTATTGTTCTGACAATGTCCACTTGCTTCATACCATTTTTGGACAGTTGAACAATTTGATGCCTTATAACTTCTGGCACGTGACGAAGCATGATTCTACACCAGATACAGAGAAATTGTTTGAACAAAGCATTGATTTTTTCGAAAATGGTTATAGCAAAAACATACCCTTTTATACAAAACAGGTGTGTATGTGTGTTTTGACAAATAAATGCTCAAGTCAACTTATACAGACCAGAATATCAACTTATACATGTTTGTCTGATCATATGTCACCTCTGTTACTACTCAGGCATTACTCAATAACTACTCCATGGATGTGGACAATAACATCAATATAGAACAGTATGCAAACATTTTGGCCAATAATGTGTTTATAAACTGTGAAAGAATAACCTTTTTCTTGTAGATTATATATTTTATTGTAAGAATCAATAAAATTAAGATATTTTGTCAAAAACTTTTACAGATTTTGTTCTTAAAAGCTTCAAAATTAGAATGTATACATACTATTTGTGATAAATCATGGATAAAATCGTGTTTTTATAACGTGAAGTTTTGTTAATAAATGTTTTAGTATGTGTGTGATACTTGACAAGTCTGTAATTTTACTAACAGATATTGATGATAGCATATTAGGCTATAGTGAAACACGTCTGTTTTAAGTGATAGGGAAGGTGTAATGTGAGGATCAGAAGGTCTAATGACAGGTGTAAAATTTCTAAATAAAGAAATTTTTTAGGATCATATTAACTCAACTCACTTTGAGGATGACCCATATGTTTTCTTTATGGTGTTTTATTCTGTTTGATTAATAACATGCCAGAACAAGTATATATATATATATATATATAACTCAGTAAGTC
>NW_013665872.1:428064-438392 GCF_000517525.1 Limulus polyphemus | reverse complement strand
AATTAATAACATGCCAGAACAAGTATATATATATATATATATATAACTCAGTAAGTCAGTATTTCATAAACTAAGATGTTTTTATATATAGTATATTGGTATAACTTGGAGTTTTGTTAATAAATGTTTCAGTATATGTGATACTTTTTAAGTCTACGATTTTAGTTATCTGTATTAATGATGGCATATCGGGCTATGATGAAACACGAGTTTCATATATGAAATATAAATGGAGTCTTGTATTACATGTTCAAATATACTTGTTACAAACCGATATTCATTGTAAAAGTATGTAAAATAAATTATTGGCTATACAATAAAATTTGCCTCATTGAAATAATGGATAAATTAAGATAATACGTGCAATAAAACCGACGTTAGTAAAACACTATGCTAAAATAATTGTCTTGTTAAAATAACGGTTTCACTTATAACTTTTTAGGACATATAATTACATCTAGACTACAATGTTGATGACGCAATAACATGTTGAGACATCCTACGATGAGCCAATCATCCTTTTGAACTATCCATTTATAGAAACACCATTCGTACTAGCAGCACTAACCTTAGTAACACAATTTGCCAATTAATACCATCAGCGTATAGAATCTTAGTAATGAAATCCGCCTAGTAACACAAACCACCTTTGTAAAAGACTTGTAATAGTTAAATATATAAATTAGAATTATAAACATAAGTTGAGAGAAGTTGAAATCTTTATGCAGTCCTATGGAAGTATAGTAACACCAGCTGCCTATAGAACCTTGGTAACACCATCCGCCCATTCAAACATTACCCTTAGTAAAACCGGCCGCCTATAGTAACACACCCTCTGGTATCGAATAATGATTTCATCCCTCCCTAAGACAATATGGAACTATGATGTCATTGCTTCCTTAAGACAGTTGCACCCTCTGGTGCCTATTATGTAACAGTTATGCAACCCTCAGATATCAGAATCCTTTGTATATTACATAACAATTACGTAATCCTTAGATATTGGACTAATGTGCATATTATGTAATAGTTATGTAACCCCCCAGGCAAAATCATTTGGTATCCTTTGGACGCTATGATCTCAAGACTGTCGTTGTATTAGGGTAGAAACAGACTTTCCAAACTGATCTGTATACCAGATATACAATTAGGTGCGTTTCTTTCAAATTGAGGCACAAAATAGTTTGCCTGCAATGGTACAAAAACGCATTCAGTGCATCAAAAATAAGGCGAAAAATAACAGTTTTATAGATCCCACTTCACCCTTTAGCCAGAGAAGAGGAGTATAAACATTTGGAGGGAATTCAGGAACAAGGTACAATCCCATTTCCATAGATAACTGTGATGTATATGACAGTTGTGGAAAAATGGTGTGGGCAGAATAAACATTGCTGGACGTATCGAACTCTACATCCTGTGGAATGGTAACATTATTGCCACACTATAGGAATTATATAGTAGGACACTTTGTGCTGCCGTATACTGTTAGGATTGGCTCTGAACTCAGACTAATAAATGATAACGCCCCTCCCAGCTGTGCTACAAAATTTGACACTTTCCTCGAGAAAGAGGGAATTCAACGAATACAGTGACTTGCACACTCTCTGAAATTCAGTTTGATCAAATCTTTACAGGATCCTGTCAAGTAACTCCAAAAACTCAAGACGCCTTAGAAGAAAAACGTGGTTGATTATACCTAACGACTCTGTCCGTTCTTTAATGTTAAGCATGCAGTATTAGTGTTAGTATTTTTTTCTGTTTATGGTGACCATACTCTATAACGAAGTTGAAAATGACGAACAGTTAAGATATGAAGCCACTTCTACTAAATGATCATTTACGAGTGAACACTTAATTGCTAGTTATTTGCACTTCAAATCAAATGACTGTTTATCAAACATCATAAAAATGAACTTAGACGGAGATGATTGACGTTATTTTACTACAGTGGTATTGCCTTGTCATAGTTAAAATATTGTAAATTTTAATTATACCTTAGTGTTTTGTTCACTTAGTTGTAAGATAATTGGAATAAACATGCATGGTAGAAACCTGATAATGAAGAGTTGTTTCCTTCATTTATTTATCGTCAACTTCCTATAGATCATAGTTTGAGTTTCAAACTTATGTACGGCAAGCATAGAACTCTTAACGACCAAGAATTGAATTAGTAGAGAGTATCCTCCTAACAACACAAGTAAAGTTAATGGGTTTGCTTAGATACCAAAGTCATTTATTGTATCTCAAATATAACAGGAAATAGACAAGTTATAAACAAACGCTTGAAGTTTAAAGTGGCGTGTCTAGCTTGAAGAGACCAGAAGGCCCTTTAGTGAGACGAAGCATTTACAAATACAAGTTAAAGTTTCGTCACATATCAAAAGCCTGAAAACATGCTTGTTTGATTTACATCAAAAGTAGAATATCAGCGGAATAAATTATATGTAAGATGTTGCTTTCATTTGTAACGACTTAGGCCAATAAAAATATTTAGTCAAAAGGTTTTTTTATTTACTACAACTTAGGCTAGTAAACAGATTCGAGTCTGAAGTTGTTGTTATTTGCGCCAACGTAAACCAGAAATAAGTTCTGGTCTCAAATTTATACCATTTGCACCAACACAGAGGAATAAAAGCACATCAGTCTAAAATTTCTATCATATAAACCAGCCTAAGCAATTAAACGTATCACAGCTTGTTGTACTAACCCATTCATGTAGATGGATCATAGTCTAAAGTTTTGTCATTTGTACCAATCCAGGCTAGTGGACAGTTCGTCTGTATCAACCCAAGACAGTAGGCAAGTCGTAGTCTGAATCTTTTGTCATTTATACCAACCCAAGCTAGTAGGCAAGTCGTAGTCTGAATCTTTTGTCATTTGTATCAACCTAGGCCAGTAAGCAGATCACGTTCTGAAGCTTCTGTCATTTACCCCAGCCTAGGAATATAGGTAGATTATGGTTTGACGCTTTTGTTATGTGTATCAACCTATGCTGTTAGACAAATCGTGATCTGAAGCTTCCTTCATTTGCATTAACATAGGTAAGTAAATAAACATTTATACCATTTTTGGTCGGCAAAACATATAAAAGTTTGAAGGTGTTATTGGCCCTAACACTAACGGATAAAAAATCTCTATCTGAAGTTACTATACATCAACTTAAGTTTGGAAACACACCTTATTCTAATTGCATATGTCATCTGAACTATTCTAATCCAATAAATAGATGAGTCTGAAAATAATGTCGTCTGACGCTTCTACAAACACAGATATTATTTCCCTCTTGTCTGTTTTGTATGCTGTTTGTATATATTAAGGCACTTCTTGAATAATTAAAATCTTAATCCATTTCTTCTCTATTTCTATAAATACAAACGCAGTACTAATACCCATATATACACATACATACATTGATATATATATATATATATATACCAAGTATACTTCCGCAGGGTCCACGAAAGTGTTCTGTTTCAAGAGTAAATAAAACAAAGTTTGAAGTTCATATATCATGCTGCGTTGTAGCCTACAGAATGCATAATCCCTCTCGTGATTTATGACATACGCATGTTTTACTAACGTCACTACAGTACAAATTGCAACGTTAAGCGTCCTTTATGTGACGTCATTTTAGTGTCTACTGACTGACTAACAGACAACCCACCACTGTATGGTGGTGCGAGTGGTTAAAACATGTGACTCCTCCAGGCGGCCTTTGGCCACATTTCGGGGAAATAATATAAATATTTTGTCCATTAAAATAAAAGAAATAAGTTTGAGCAGCTTCGGATAGTCTATTTTGCACTTGATGAGAAAGAGACTACTTTGTACAAGTTATTGAACATTCAAATACACATTTTCTAACTTGTATTATCTTTGTAGTGATCTATGATGTGTCTTTTAAGGCAACTTCATTGGTTGGCAGATTGTTAGGCCGTTTTGTAAAATTCTTGTTCATCGCAGTACAGTGTTCTATTTTTGAAGTCTTAAGCCTGATGTGTGAGTTTTTCGTTATACCACTTTAAACAATTCCATATTCCTCTGTGCTAGATAAGCTGTTAATCTGTATTGTGAAATAAAGTGTTGGTATTTAATGCGTAACAGGCTACGCTAGTTTTTTTTTCCATATAATCGTCTGCTCTACGTATAGATATGTGCTCCACGGCCACTTAACTCTTCTCACGCGACCTGTCCTGAAACGTAGCATTCTTTAGTATAATGAGAACACCCGTCGAGGTATTGATCGTAATTGCTGTTTCTTGTCAAATTTTCTGAGAGGGAGCATCTGTAGCGCCGCCCTTTAAGTATAGGAAATGAAATTTGAATTGGAAAATAGGCTTACTGGACTATATCTTTTTCATTAAGGCAACGTACTTCATATGTCACTGTCATCAACAGTATGTAAGATTGTATCCTAAATATACACTCAAGAAGTTTTCCTGAAGTGCAGATCAGCATCCTCCAACAGGATTTTCATTGTTGATTTCAGTCTAATACTTATCAAATGTCAGGTCAACAAAATAGGTTTTTCAAGTACAACCTACTATTCTAATTCATTTATTTAAAAAAACTTAATTTCACACAACTCTCTAGTTTAGTGTAATTATCGGTTCTTAAACTATTAAAATTTACAGAGTATACATTTTGCAGAAAGACAAAAACGTGCAAATTGAAACATTTTATAGATAAATCTTGGCTGGATTTTATAACCGCGAAAACGTTTATTCTGAAAAGAAATGCGCAGTTTTTTTAATATTCGGCTGATGGTTAGTGTACTCCAACTATGAATTCCAGGGTTCATTGTTTGTGGCCCGTTGACACAATCACGCTCCACACATTGGTGCCGTGGATGCGTTATAAGAATGCTAGTCAGATGCCAATATTCGTCAAACAAGAGTACTTCGAAATTTGACAGTGGATACTATTGACTGACTAGCTTAGTCTATCAGTTCAAATTTGAGGCGGCTATACGTAGAAAACCTTTGTTTAGCTTTGCGCGAAAATTCTAAAACAAAAACATTAAAGTTTCCTTATGAAAAACTTAACGAAAAAAGAAACTATGATGTACTTAAAGCACAGCCCGATCGGCTGGTCTAGTCTTTTCACTTGCCTTATGTAAAATACCCCTTTTGTGACCAAATCATGGTCCATATAGGTCTAATACTCATTAAAGACATACAGTCGGGTGTGAAATGCTCACCAGATCTTCTGCGATAATTTAGCGTTTTAATATTCTTTGTTATTTCAACAATGTCGGGTGTGAAATGCTCACCAGATCTTCTGCGATAATTTAGCGTTTTAATATTCTTTGTTATTTCAACAATGTCGTGTTTGACAGTGTTTTAATATTTTAATAAATTTCATAAGGCAGTTGTCTTATTTTAAATGTTATTAATAATTTACTACACTTTGTAAGACGACACCTAGGTACATATTATTATTATTATTGTTCTTTTAGGTTACTAATTACATTCAATTTTGTTTTACTTTTACAATATATTATAACATTTATATGACTGAAGGTACTCTTTTTACTTGTTATTAAATTTCTTGAGCCAGTATTAATTAATGACTGACTGACAGACAACACAAAACTGTATAGTGGTGCGAGTGGTTAAAACAGGTGACTTAATATTAATTTGCACTTATGATTTCATCACTAAAAGCATTATCGCCGTGTGTATCGAATCCAAATTTTTAAGATTATAAGCCCTCAAATTTACCATTGAACACATGGAGGCACTCAGTAGGAATACATGTATAACAATCACATTAAGTCAGTCTAGACGACAAAGCTTACGCCCTGAAAACTTGCTATGTTGATTGTAAACTTTAGGTGTTGTAGGTCATGTAATTCTGCTGTAGTTAGTTTGTTACAAACATACCCAGGTGTTCTTTAACTGAGGATTTTTTTCAAAAATATTAGCTCATATGTGATTAGAACTCCCACACCAAGAGTAACTGCTAAAAAGTAGTATTATTTTCCATTAAACAACGAGGTACAATTGGCATTTTATGTCATAGCAGTCTTGTTCTTTACTCTATCCCAGTAGAATGTTTATTAAATGTGGTGATCCTCCTAGTAGAATGAACATCGTATCTGATGAGCTGGTGGTCTTGTTCTCTAACCTATCCAATAGAACAAACATTCTATCTAATGAGGTGGAGGTCCTGTTCTCCAATCTATTCCAGTAAAGAATGAATATTCTATCTGATGAACTGGTAGTCTAGTTCTCTAACCTATTCTAGTATAGAATAGATATTGTATATGATGAGTAGGTAGCCTTGCTATATTGTATCTCGTGAGCTGGTGGTTTTGTTCTCTAACCTATCCAATAGAACAAACATTCTATCTGACGAGCTGGTGGTCTAGTTTTCTAACCTATTCTAGTATAGAATAGATATTGTATATGATGAGTAGGTAGTCTTGCTATATTGTATCTCGCGAGCTGGTGGCTTTGTTATCTAGCCTATTCCAGTAAAATGAACATTCTATCTGATGTACTGGTGGTCTTATTCTCTAGCCTATCCTAGTAGAGTATGAAATGAGCTGGTGGTCTTGTTCTCTAAACTGCCCTAGTATAGAATGATTATTTTATTGGATGGCCTAGGTGGTCTTGTTTTCTACGTTGTTTTAGTAAAATGAATATTGTAGCTTATGAATTGGTGGTTTTCTTTTATAACCTATCTCAGTATAGGTTGAACATTCTATCTGATGAATTGGTGGTCTTGTTCTTTAAACTACCCAAGTACAATGAATAGTGACCTCTCCTAGATGAATGAATATTGTATCTGATGTGTTGGTGGTCTTCTTCTTCTTTAACCTCTCCCAGTATAGAACGAATATCATATTTGAAGAACTGGTGGTCTTATTCTCTAACCTCTCCCAATATAGAATGGATATCATGTTTGATGAACTGGTAGTCTTATTCTCTAACCTATCCTAGATGAATGAATATTGTATATGATGAACTGTTAGTCTGGGTTACTAACCTATTCTAGTAGAATCAACACTGATTTGATGAAAGAGTAGTTTTTCTATCCCACTATAATGACTATTGCATTTGATGAGCCAGTAATCTTGCTCTCTAATTCTATCCTGCTAGAATCCATGTTCATTTGATGAGTTACTTGTCTTGTTCTCCAGCCTATCCTAGTAGAATTGATTCTAAGAGCTAGTAATTTTGTTCTTTAACATATTCTTTAACGAGTATTATATCCTAAATACAGTTGAGGTCCTGTGTGGAATTTAGTCTGAGTTGTTATGTTTTATAGCTTGACTGATCAAGGAACTTATTTACTGTTTCATGGGATAATTGCATTATGACCTACCTGATATTGTGTAGGAAGGACAGCTTGCGACTGTCACATGGAGTAGAGATATTCCAGGATTTCACTGCCAGTTCTCGCATCTGTCAGCTATAGAGAAAATGTATATTGCGAATGCAGTTTTGACGTTTTCACACCAGTTTAGTTACAACTTTTGAGGAACTCGCTCATGTAGTCAGTTCTGTTGCTGTGTATTCTTTTAAATATTTAAATACAGTTCTATCTTACTCATTTTTTCAGTTAAATACAATTATGCTTTACTCATTCTCTTCATTTAAATATATGTTGTTGTATTTAAAACCTTACTAATTTTATCTAATTAAATACAGCTATACCGTACTCGTGTTTGTTTAATTAAATACATTGATAACGTCCAATTATCTTTAGACTGAACAGTTTAACTATTTTGAATAGTTTTACTTGCAATAAAAACTTCATGATCAGTCGCCATATACTTTGCTACAATAAAATGTTTTATTTTCGTTTAGATTTCAGAACCGTGTCTTGTTTTTTTCATTTCACTTGTAACAATTTACTGTACCTACCTTCTCACGTACTAGGCCCACGAAGCTCTAGTTTTTGCGAAGATCGGGTGCCTCTATGTGAGATTTAATGCTGAGAGTATTACACTAGTACAACGACTATTATATTTACTGAACTTGTATTCTTGTTTTCTAATCTATTTTATATACAATGAGTATTATATTTGATAAGCTAATAGTCATATTTTCTAAATAATCTCAATTAAATGAATATCGTATTTGGTGAACTTGTAGTATTAGTCTCTTGCATATCATAGTAGAATGAATAATATATTTGAAGAATTAGTAGTCTTTTTCTCGAATATAATCTAGTAAAAATTATTATTGTAAATGAGGTATTAGTACTGTTTCTCTATACCACATTCCAGTATAATGATTTTGTATTTGATGAAGTGTGGTATTCAGATACATTGATCTCCGGCTCTAAGTTATTAGTATCTGCAAAACGCAGGTTCAAGAAATATTATGCAGAATATTAATATAAATATTTACAAGAAGGTTTGTTTGCTTGTAATTAAGCACAAAGTTACATAATGGACTATCTGTGCTTTGCCCACCACGGGTATTGAAATCCGGTTTCAAGCGTTGTAAGTCCGAAGACATACCGATGTGCCACTAGGGGGCGTGCAAGAAGGAAAGAAAAATGACACAAGTGAACAAAGTATCTTTATTCACAAATGAAAGTTGGAACATAACTATCATTGATTTATATATTAGTTATATGACTGCAAACGGCTGTTGGAGTAAAGAGAGAGTGCTTCAAATGTTTACTCGAGATGAAGATAAGATTAACCTATAAACTCACAAGGGTAGGAGAGAGCTTATTATGTGGATGCCACTTTTATGCCAGGCCGAGGTACCAGATGCAGTATCCTACAATCCTCGGACTACTTACGTTAACATTCATTCCGAATAAACATTTTTAAGGATGACAAACCCCAAATTCCTACTAATGTGTGGAAAACACTATGCAATCTCTTTAAACAAGCTCACTCTAGGGGGTTGACACAGGAAAAGGTCAAGTGATATAATATGTAATAATTATTTAAGCTAAAGGGTTAGACTAAGCCTATCACCTACCTACATCCTCTTTACAGAGATAACGCTAACTATATGTGAAACAACTGCATAAAAATTTAGTATCTGAATAAAGATAAATTCGATAATAGTTATGGAAGGACGAAAGTAAAATATCTTTAAACTGCAACAACGCCCCTTCCTTGTCCCAATATCTTCCAAGACCAGAATTTAATTAAAATTAAATGTTAAGAGGGCAAATCAGAAAATAGTTATAAGGATGTAATGATCTCTCTGAGATCACACACACACGTGGCGCCTGCATGAAGACAGCAAAAGGGTTCGTACAAATCTTCTAAAACCCAGTTACATAAGCTAAATAAATGAAACCCAAGACCATTTAAAATTAAAACTAAAAACAATTATGGACGTATAGATTACATATAAAATAAAATGACTCAAAATAAGTTGAAATTACGATAAAGGAAAACTACAAATTCGAGACTCAAAATATGAGATAAACAAATTTAATATAAATCATAATGAACTAAAAATCACTATGTCAGGCAGTTACTCTCTTAGCTTTAAGAAAAATTAGAACCAAAATATGAAATTATTACACATTTAAATTGAGAACAGAAAATTATTTATCAGTGAAAAAATAAATCAAAGAAAACACAAAGCGAAGCAAATATAATACAAAATGACATACGTGTACATTTCCGAGACTGTTTAAGTGTCTTTTCTAGATGTTGTGATCATTTTGTAGGATCCATCCTCGAAGTGAACTTCTATACATGTGTTGACCATGGTAGGTGTTTGATGTACAATAATCAGTTGAGAAGGCAGACACTTGAATTGTGTATCGCTGACTACTTTAACTTTCAATGATTTTTTGGGATGGTCTTTATATTGAGTAAAATGTATATGTCAAGCAGTTCACAAAAATTATAGTCCCTGATAAAAACAGATTGAAGGTGGTTGGCTACATGAAGATTATAAGTTTATACAGCACTATAGAGTTGAAGGCATAGCTAGGTGGTTGCAGCAGGAAACAAGTTAAGTACAGGCTCAAGCATGCATCATACTTAATGAATATTGACCCACTGCCTCTGAACATACAATACAACAGGCCTTGCAGTATCAGTAACTGAGACCATTGTGCTCCAGGCTGGTCATATGTTGGTGTTGAAATACTTTCTTTCTAGCATTGACCAACTGCCAACTCTCTGAATAACTAAGTTAAATCGTGGCTGATTTGGCAAATTAATCTGAAGCTATGTTCATGTAGTCAACACATAAATCGTGTCATAACAATACAAATAATATGTAAATAACATAAAAAACATATTTTCAAAACGAGACCCAAAACTCGAGGGCTTTTGAATAGTTGACTATTCTTCTTCAGGAGGATAAAGGGTTATATATAGGCTCGGATTC
>NW_013665872.1:410067-427727 GCF_000517525.1 Limulus polyphemus | reverse complement strand
TCGAAACGTTGTACATTTGCTGTTATGTTAAACTTATATTAAAGTTTTTCTTCATTACCCATTTAAGCCGTCTCCAGCCATTATAGGCTCGGATGTCAATGTCAAGTAAACCGGATGTTCAGTATGAGTTGGCCTTGAGAGCTAGCCAATCATATCCTAGAATTATTTGTGTCAGGTTTTGTTTTATGCCAAAGTTGTGTGTAAAGTTCATAGAAGACTTATGTGGGATAATAGTTATAAGAATTGTTAACCAATTTCTATAAAGATAAAATCAAAAATCAAATAAAATAAACAATATAAATAAAATTAAATAACGGCAAAAGGCGATGGGAAACAGAGAAAATAATGATGTAGCTCAATATATAGGAAATCAAGCCAATATATATAGAGAAAGTTAAGGAAGAATAATACTAATATAAAGTAAGTTTAACCATGAATTTAGTTTTGAAAATCTTTTCAGAGACTTGCGAAGGTCAACAACCCTGGAATCGAGATTGATAGCATTTGGCGTTACAGTATTTAACAGTACCATCCAATAAGCTTCTTTAATTTTCCTGTTTCTGTTACATGTTAGATAAATAACGATACTGATATAAATCGATCACCAATAACAGCAAAGTTCGGAAATAGTCTGATCATGAAAATCAAACATATTTCTTAACAAAAATCCTCACACATGATAGGCGAATTATGTTATATTTCGTTTTGAATGACTAAGTAACTCTAAGTCCAATCTAGCATGGTAAGAATTTAGGTAAAAAGTATATTTCATTCCCGAAGTGGAATGAAATATAACCAGGGGCAGTCAGAAACTTCTGTTTCTCTTCACCCCGCTACATAATTAGAATTTAGTGGCCGAGCGTAACTCAAAGACTAAACATATAAGCTATAAATATGCCAGTTGTCTCAACAGCAAGATATTCCTCCACAGACACTAATCAAAACATGAGGTCCACTACGTTTCTTAGTACATATTCCTCAACAACTCTGTGTCCTTTTTTTCAGAGAGAAATAACACCCTTAATAAACACTGCAGTTTGGCATTAAACTGAAAAAATATTTACCCGCATTACAAAAACATAGAACATGATCTGTTTCTCTCTTTGTGAGATAAGGTAATCACTGTGGCTTTCTACTAAATCTCAGTATTCTGAAAGGAATTTGTATTTGTCTGAAAAGTTGTGCACTTGTATGTATATATATATTAGAGTCGTGTACATGATCAAGCATACACAAACTAATCTATATATGCAATAGACCACACATATGCATTCATTCACACACCATCCATTTCAAAGTCATATATTAAACAACGTGAGCATAAAGCACATTAAATGGCTATCCTGGCATCCTGAGCCACCGAATGAGCATCAGTCGTATCTTCCACATGTACACGTGAGACTTCAGATGCCACTTAACGGATTACAATACTTCAACTCAAATGATAGCATGAAAATAAAGGTAATAATTAACAGAAATAATCATTCCTCCCATAACTATCAATTAATATCACATTTCGTATCATTAACTACAAAATACATGCATAAACACCAGTCCAACTTAGTAAACACATGAGGGACACCAGAAAAATTACTTTTGCTGTCTTATATCAACAATCAGTCACAATCATCATGTTTGTTACATTAATGCTGTTATTCAGGGGTTTTGAAAAATCTACTAACTTAGGTAAACACAAAAAACAACTGAGACAAACATGATACACTATTTACTTGATTTATACAATTTATGTTAATTTCTTATGTTATGTTAAGGCATAACTCTTTTACTGCATTTATGTAAAATTGCTATAGACTTTCTAAAACATCAGGTACAGTCTTGCATGGTGACACAACAGAAGTCTGCATCAAGATATTATCAGCCAACAATATTCACCACAATCGTAACATGAATGGTCGGAAAACAAGAATTACAAATTCTTTTCATTCTGTTGGTTTGCCAGAATTTTCAATCCTGACTGACATTTGAGACCAACAATCAATTTCTCTGGGATCTTGTCGAAAAATTTCATCTATCTGAACAAGTATCTAGAGAGTTTATCACACTCTGCTTCACAGAAATACCACTACAAGTTGGTTATATACATTAAGCAATTATCAAAATATATCAAACCACATAAAGAATTAAGATACTCCAACTCAAATGACTCAAATGATAGAAAGAAAAGATCACTCATTTGCTCGGAAAGTAAGTATACAAATGCCTTTTCAAATGTTGAAGTTTCAAACAACTGAATCAGCTGAGCCAAAAAATACATTTCATTGCATTTATCATGATAATCATCTTGCTCTTCTTACAATGATTCCTGGAGTAACCAATTCCAAGGAGGCTCATCATTTTTGAAGACTAAAATTTCTGAGTTGTTTAACATTATGACTTCTCAACTTGTAATTCATCTCATAAAGCTATTGACAGACAAGATATGGACCAGTCCAATCAGAACTGAGTTCCTTATTTACTGCAAACACATACCATAATCAAACTCAAACATCACGCTCTAACGTTTGTTTCATTAGTTTTTTTCACAGTGACTTTACCAATTTACCTATGCACAAATTCATGCACATAAACTATTGTAGAATTCAACTATTTACATATTCCTTTGTACATTGCAGAACGTTTGAAAATAGGATGATCATACATCAGATTCACCGAGGACTGTACAGCTCATACAAATACCATAAGATTTGGAAAACAGTCAATGCTTGATCTTGGTTAAAATGTTTGCATATTTTGTAAGAAATAAGATAATTATTATTAAGATGGAATGCAAATACACTTAGCGTTGTCAAACTGAGAAATGAATGTTATATTAAGCATCTACATATGTAATTTATATAATAAGACAGGTTCTATGAATATCATAAACGATTTATTTGAACAGGAAACAATTTTGTCAGAAAGCTACAGAAAAATATGTAATTCAGAATGTCACCTATCACAACAAAACCTTACCAAATCATGTATAATGACCAAATATAACATCAAATTCTTATAAATAGCGTCTGTAACCTTATACGAGTTCGTATTAAATATTCAATAACCTCTAATATACTAATAGCCTCTGCAAGGCGATGTGGCATGCTGTCGATGAGGTTATTGATGTAATCCACCGTGATTTCATCCCAACTTATCGCTATAAGTTGCTGCAACTCAGCTATAATAGTTGCATTATGGTCATGGTTAGCAATATTTTGTCTTAATTCTGCCCAACAGTTCTTAATGGGATTGCAAACAGGAGACAATCTTGTAACGTCATCGAGATAATCCTATACAGTATGTGCACTGTGGAAGTGGCATTTTCATCCTGGAACACAAAGGTATTGCCAAACCTTGCCTTAGCATATGGCAGAAATATCGTGTCCAGGTGATGCCTATAGGAAGCGCCATTGACGTTTCCCTAAAGGATATGAAGAGCAGCTTTTCCACCATGATGAATATCTGCCCCCTGTGGGAAAAACAATTCTTCCCTCGTATGTTCTCAAAGCAAACGACGAACACGAATTCTGCCATAAGTTTTAAAAAGAGAAAAACAGGACTCATCTGAACAGATGACATGTTACCAGTGTTTTAACTGTAACTTGGCATGCTGTCTTGCCCAAGTATCACAGTGATGGCAGTGAATTTTGGTTAATATTGGTTTGCAGATAGCCCTTCTTGAAAAATAACGTTCTCTTCTGAATATTCTAGGATGGATGTGTTCATGTCATTCCTGTTATAAGGTGTTGCAAGACTTCTTTCGATCTTGACGTGTTGACATGATCAAATCACGGTCATCTCAGGCAGTAATTTTTCGACGTCTTCCAGCAGGCCCTCCTGGAACAAAGTTTTCTGTAGTCCGATAACGTTTCAGGATTCTGGAGACAGTACACTGGGGGTACCATACTGTTCTGGCAATGTCCATTTGCTTCATACCATTTCTGGACAGTTGAACAATTTGATGCCTTATAGCTTCTGACATATGACGAGGCATGACTCTACACCAAATACAGAGAAATTGTTTGAACAAAGCGTTGATCTGTTTCGGAAAATATTATAGCAAAAACACACCCTTTTATACAAAACAGGTGTGTATGTGTGTTTTGATGAACAAATGCTAAAAACAACTTATACAGACCAGAATATAAACTCTGTTTCTACTCGGCTATTTACTTTAATAACTACTCCATGCATGTAGACAATAACATCAATATAGAACAGTGTGCAAACAGTTTGGCCAAGACTGTAGTAGGCGATCATCTCAATCGGTTCAGTCACAAACCACATACTTCACAGTCTGCACAACCTATTCAGCCAAAACACAACTCGTCAAACATCTGACTGTTGAAATAAGCAAGCTTCTTGATGTATGTGGATCTTTCAAGTCAACACAATTGCGATGACCCGCATTAACATGCCACCTAATCGATAATATTTTGGTCACTTGGTCAAGTAATCATTAATGACCATCAAATACCAGTTACTTTTCTTAGTTTTGGGTTCAGATATATCAATCTATATCTACATATATTGAATGTAGCACATATAACTCTCTGTTGGAGGTTTCCCTAATATGGCCATTGTTTATTATAGCTAGCACACATGGTAAAATATGTACACCAATACCTACTTCTACACGTTCACAACAGTTGTTTTAAAGCTCTGATAATTACTAGACTTGTTACCACATCCTGGTAGTTCATAACTATGGTACAACACACCATTCTGCACTCGTAACTGGTTATACATGTGCTAGATATTACATGCACAATACTATGTTTGCCACGTTTTGGCAGTCGTGCTATATCTTGCTACACAGCAGTTATCACCCAAACTATGTACAGGTCATTCAGTTCCTACTTCTAAAGTGATTTATGGTGTCCATTCAAATGCAGAGTAATTACCACTCACATGGTTCATCAACGTTTCTGCTGCAATTACTCTGACTGCTGTATGGTATTCAGGATCTGAAATTTCAACAAATGGATCTGATGTCAAATACTGGAAAGATAATCACTCATTTACTCATTTTGCGAGTCAAATGTTAAAGTGATGAAAAATCTAAGTTAAATTTAATCTTATCACTTATTTACTCATTACGGAAGGTACAAGTTTAAATTCATCTAAATGCAAATACAAAAGGAGGTTTTAGAGGCGAAGACTACAAAATAATTATCGTGATAATTATAATTACGTAGGGTATAAAGCAATTTAAAATTAAAAGCACATGTTAGACTAGACATATTTGTATATTTCTTGGTTTGAGATTATTATTTAAAGTAGGAAATACTACTTCAATTTTTATAACTTTGAGCTATGAGCCTTTATATAAAGTAGGTTTTTCATAAGATATACTGAGGAAGGCTACATTAAACTAAAATACTCTACCACTTCCCGAGAGTTAAAGTACTTGTAATATATTTAAAGTGACTAAGAGCTAAAATATATGTATATAGTCAGTATAAATAAGTAATATGGTTTAAGGCTTAACGCTGATAATTTTTACACAGCACAAATCTTAAGTACAAAACATACACTGAAGTATGAAGTATATAAAAGCTCAGCACAACATGTTAATGTTACGTTATGATATAGTATTGGTGAGATTTATTTTACAATGATACACTGTTTCAAGCCATCAGGTTGTAATGCCTTATTTGTGCAATAATTACCCTTTTCATAGCTTGTATTAATACACCAATGTATGATAATGTAAATATAACTTTATTTATCGGTCAATCGATATTTGACTTCTAAATTTATGGAAAACATTATTGATACGCACTTTATAAATATAGATCGTTATCATATGTATTTTTTTGGTAAATAATACTGCTAATCATGTGCCAACATCTATATTTTATAAGTTGGCAATGGTTTTTGTGTTATTATTTAATCATATTAAGAAGTATTATTATATGCGAACTAATATGAGTCCATAGTCCAAAAGTCAACTTTATAAGATAATTATAATAATAAGCTCACCAACTCAATAAATATCTTAAATAATTATTTATCCTAATAATGTGTTTTGTTTTACAGAAATGTGGCGTCTAAGGCACCCAAGAACAAACAACGAATTCAAACGTTTACTTCATTCTTTGCATTTGCATAAATAAGACACTTTACACTAAGAGGATTAAGCAGCCATTGAATTACAATAACAGGAAGAGCCTAAGCTAACTATTGCACAGTTTACATCACAAGATCCACATGCTCAACTCTTATGAGTAGTCCAGATGATTCAACCAATTATATAAGCAAACTTGTGGGCAAGGAGATGGATGACATAACAAAATAATGGTTGCTGAAACATCCTAGTGGGTATAAACCGACAAACGGAGAGGAGATATGAGGGAAACAATGATTTTACTTGGATGTCAAAGTATTTCGCTTCAACAACATTAAGATAATGGTTCTTTTCTTGACCACCATTATCTTATAAATGAAAAACAACTTCAAGGAACTTCCATGCTTCAGAAGTGTGGCTGGGGAATAAATTCTTGAGAATCACCTAGGAACTTCTAATGATAAAAGCAACTTACATAAATAACAAAACGAGCTTGTCAATCGATTTAGAAAGGAAATCACATCAATTTCCGTAGATAGGGTGAAAGGACAATTTTTGATAAGACTAGAGATGTATCTTAAACTTTGTACTTAAGTTTAGGTTTATAATACATCTATAATAGTTGCATCAGAGAAGCCTTCACTGAGTTTGTGGGTATTCACACATGAAAATATGAGATCTGTGACTCGACTACGACATAGTCAAAGCTGTATTGGGCCTATTGAAAGAGGATCTTGGTCATTGCATTGGTATGGCATTGATGGCTTCAGTGAGATGTTGTCTATAAATTTTGAAGCAGTAATAGAAATCCAATCAGTTGCTCAGAATGATATAATCTCGTTTTAAATCTATTAGTGTCAAAGTCCTTCAATGCGCAAAACATAAGAAAATGCTACTGAGGTGATGAAAAAAAATTGGATTTTTTAACTCATCAGTTCAAAGTGATGTTATTCTTTAACAAATTTCTAAAAGGCAAACTGAGTGGACTTTGGGAAATAAGTAAGGTAGAAAGACATTTTGTAGTGTTGCCTTTTGTTCTGTTTTACCTGAAATTATTGATGCTTTCATAATTATTTCCAAATGCCACAATAAGAAGTGTGTGGCTTGTTTTGCCAGTGTGAAAATGTGAGTTCATACTCATTGTGTTCACTCTGTCCAAAGTGTTTGCTCATGCTCTTTCTTGGAGGAAACTGCTCTAAAAACAGTCTTTAGATCTGCAGTTAACTGTAAGTCACCTCAAAGGAGTATCCTCTCTCCTGGAAGAGAAACATGAAAATTGTGACCAACTTGTTCTGACAATTTTTTAGGAAGTTAACTATGTGATGGAAGAGCTGTATATAACTATCAATTTTCTACACTCATAAAATACCAAAACAACCATGCAAACCCACCTGAAGCCATTTCCGAGGGATTCTATTAAATCTATCTTTTCATTTCATCATTATATTTGTGACAGAGGATCTTAAAAACCAATTCCTGCAAGAAACCATGAAGTTGTGTGACTCCTCAACCTTGATCCCAGAACATCCATTTTCCCTAACTACTCAGAGCGTTGATAAACTGATATGACATGTGCCTGAAAATATGTGACACTTTTGAGAGATAATGAAGACGCACCAGAATACAAGTTTCAAACAGAAGTTATCTTTCGGAGGTTAAAGAGGTTTCAGACGGAGGACCTTAAAAACCAATAGCTGCAAAAAACCATGTATTTATGTGACTCCTCAACCTTGATCCCAGAACATCTATGTTCCCTAATTACTCAGAGCGTTGATAAACTGATATAAAATGTGCCTGAAAATATGTGACACTTTTGAGAGACAATGAAGACGTACCAGAATATAAGTTTCAAACAGAAATTATCTTTCGGAGGTTAAAGAGGTTTCACTATGAAGCTATTTCAGAAACAGCCATTGATATAGTAATCAGAAGAAAAGAGAACATAGTAGAAGTGGGGTGGTAAATTTGTGTCAAAATCAGTCAGTGGTAAGCTTGAGAGCTTATAACGTTATGCTTGGAAGTTCGATCGCTGCACACTTTGTGCACATTCTTCTGCATTTGAAACAACATCTATGATTGTTGGCAGTAAAAAATGCAGTTTTGTTACATTGAAATTACTCAAGACTTGGATATAATTATAAATTGTTGCACAACTATAACAGGGTTGGTTTCGTTGCTCAAAAACACGCATATTCGTTTTGTTAATTCTGACAAATTTATTGTATGATATGCCAAAAGTGACAACTGTAAACTGTAGTTTGTGTTGTAAGAGGTGCTATTTTGCTAACGTATCCGTTTCTATTGTGTTTATAGCATGTTAAAACAGTTGTTGTCTATCATCTTGCATTGTATGGAAATGACACGTAGTAGCTTCAAGATGTTTTTAGAAAGAATTTGAAATTGCTAATATTGTTCGTAAGCTGATGTCTTTTAGTACCAAATCAATTATTTTTTATGTATGTGATTGTTTGTCATACATTATGATGATTTACCATTAAGTATTGTATGCAAATCTAGAGACCTTATGTAATTATCAGGGCTTGATTAAACTGTATCAATTCATTTTTGCAATACATATTTGTTTTTCATAAGCTATACAATTCCCCTCCCCCCATTCTCAAGAAGTTGGTGTGGATCAATCCTTGGCTGGGGTAAGTACTTGACCATTGTGATCTTTGCAAGATCTTTGGACTCTGTCCTTGTCTAAAATGTGGAGAAGAAAGTTCATTGCTATACACTTGAAACGAATGCACATTTTCCAGTATTTATATCAGAAAATGAAACTATTGTTACTGTCGAGTAATTGAATGAAAGTTAAAAAAGCACACATGATCAGCAACAGATATGAGACAGGAGCGAAATAAATACAAAGATAAAACTTCACAACAAGTCTTGATTCTCTTTAACACTAGTTTGTACTTTTCAAAGACAGAACACAATCTGTCTGAGGCAACAAAACTGTATTTCGCCTTTTCTTAGTAGTCAATCAATCAAAAAACTGGATCACAAGAATTTACAAGCCGCTCTGCTCCACGTGGAAGTCATGAAGCCCTCATCTATATTCAAGATAAAATAAGAAACAATACAACCATCTCTTGAAATAGTAGATAAGGTCCTTGACCAGACCTACTGCAGAATGTAACACCATAGGCTGAATTTAGCACATGACCTAGTAGTGTCAGACTTAGTAATTCAGAATTTAGATAAATCAAATATTTTGTAAATATGAAATACATACATAAAGTACATAGTATCTGTTTTCTGCATTAAGCCTCTTTTCATTGCCTTGTTCAATTTCACAGTAATCCTAAACTACACTTTGTGCATTGAATCAATGGATGTCTTTCAATACAATCAGACATTCATTTGCACATGACAGAGGAAAGGTATTGACTCGTGGACAAATTTTAACCTATATAAAGTTCAAACAAACCTTGGTATACCTTACCTCTTTCTGATAAGTACTCTCAATTTATTTCCAATGATTATTATTATTTTATTTTGTCCTTCAACATCCTTTTCATTCCAGCACTGTCAACATTCCTCGTGCTATAAGTATACCTGTGCGATATTTTATGATGGTGTGTGTTTACCCGTTCAGCAAAAACATTAGTCTCTGTTACTATGTCCGTAAACCTTCTAGCTTGTAACTCTAAATTGAATGTCTGTAGTTAATTAAGAGATGTATTGGTAAAACACTTGCCCTTAGACAGATCACTGTTCGAGCAAGTCCAACCTACATTCTAGAATGAAAGCAGGGTATTTCTTGTGTCAGTTTTATCACAGCAATAGAGGATGACAATGATATACTGCACACAAGAACACCAATTGCACATCTGGTGGTATCACAATCTCTTTCTCAACATACGCAAATACTGTCCACTGTTCTCAGTCGCAATGTGGTTGATACTGGACGTTTTTTGCCATAGAACTACATTTAACTGGCTAAATACTGGCTAACAATTTCTGCAGTACTCCCATCCATAATACTCAAATTTCTGAATCCAGAACAGAGACGTCTGCATTCAATTGACAGTTAACATTTCCCAGAAGGAGTTAGAGATATTTATGTATAGTTTGTCACCATTTGCTAAATGGAGTCCAAGCTAACTATATGAAGTGGTAGTTTTCCATGGAGCACCTAGTAAATAGAGGATTAATTAAAGTCCTAGCAGCCAGGGATCCCGTTTACGTAGGATGGGGATAGTTGTCTAATATGATTAACATGGCCACAAAAATGTCCTCGTTTTCGTCTTTTGTTTATAGGGCTATTAATGTTTCGTTATATGATGAGGATTTGATGTTAGAATTAACGTATTTAATACAGGTAGTGATTGATAGAGGGTATCAACCTCAAATCATAGATAGGATGTACAGTAAATATTGTAACAAACTTCAAATTTCCGGATGTACTAAATTTACTCCTCAATTAAAATCAAGTCATATAATTGATGGTTTGAAAGATAAAATTGAATTAAGGGATAAATGTGGTATATATAACATTTCGTGTACTTGTGGTCTAAGTTATATTGGACAGACAAGTCGGAACTTAAAATTTAGAGTAAAAGAACATCAAAATGCGGTGAATAAATATATAAACGGATGAATCAGCTTTGGTGGAACATGTGGCAAATTCTACACATGTTATTGACTAGGATAATGTAAAAATACAGGAAAAAGATGAACTAGATATAAGAGAATCCTTAGAAATCGTTAAAAACAAAATGAATATAAACAGAGATTTAGGCCCAGGAGCCACGGAAGTAAACTTTTGGACATCATTGTTGTAAATGGAGCTATTGTAAAAACTTGCTTAGTTATACATGTACATTAGGTTTATAAGAAACTTCATTTCTACTTGGTGATTTATTATCCTGAAGATGGTGGAATTATTTCCACCGAAACATGTAGAGTTTTAAGTTTCTTCTAGCTTATATATATTTAAACTTTACAAATAAATTATTGTGCAAGTAAAAACGTTGATATCTCATTTTATTAATTTTATTTAAAATTGTTTGCACAAGAACTGTCTGTTTTACGTATTGGATCACTTGTTTATTTTGTGAACAGTACACAGATATGTATATATAAGTTTTTTGTGTCATTTGAATGGTTATTAAATAGTCAGATCAAATGTTCCCAAGTTAGATTGAATTTTAGATTTTAATATTTAAAAAAGCCTGTCCAATAAAAGTTCCCTCCCTGTTGAAGTCTAAAATGATTATCCTGCTTGTAGCTTTAGTTTCTAGTAGATACTCAACTTTATGTCAATTTATTGTTACCGCATCGACTATTTAATGCTCTCTTCAAGTTTCTTTGAACCACCCACTATAATGTTAGGTGAAAGCTATATGATACAGCTGTCAGCTAGAATCAGCTTAGGCTCTGCTTCATCAAACTAGTTGAAGAAGCTGAAGACAAAACGTCTTTCATTTGTTGTGGATTGGTCTCTATGGTTATCACATCCTATATTATATTTCGCAATACAATATGGACATTCCCAAAACTAGTGATCTGGTAAATCACGGGTGAAGCAGGAGCTCTTTCCCTTGTAATATTGGTGTCTTTGGGAATACAACTGTAGTACAGCCACATAACTTGGAATTGGGAAGCCCTGCTGTCCCATATGGAGCTATTTTGACTGTGCCATGATACTCTTTGGCATGTGCTGTTGTAAAGATTATGGATCTTGGAGGCCATCAGAAACACTTGAGACTGTCTCAGAGCTGAGAATGCTGGTTTACTTATCTACTTCAGCACAAGGTTTAACCTCACCATTCTAGCCTCATTGACATAGAAGCTACCTTCATGAGAGATGAAATGTCTCTCAGATTTATGTGGTGCAACATAGTATAACTTGGCAGGCTTTCAATTAACTTGTCAATGAGTATCTCGTTGCATCACTAGGAAACATGCTTGAGAATGTCTTCCCATGCAATCTCTTTAGAGGTTTTGCATACGTTTTCTATTCTCCATAGGATTAAGTTTGTGGTGTAGCTCATATGACAACTCTGTATCAGTAGTTGAATTGCTCTCGGGGTGTTGAGCTCTGGACCATCTAGCCTCAGCATCAAGCATAACACCTCTTAATCCCGAGAACAACCTCTAACCAACAACTTGGTTTAAGCATTTGAGAAAATGCCCTAAAGCTTTTTCATCCTCCTCTAAGCCATTGGTGGGCTCACTGTTTCAATTCGCCACCATAATTAAATGTACGTGTAGACAGGTATCATCTACCAGCCTGTCTACTAGTGTGCAGCTATGACACTGTGCATATTCGATGGAGAACTTCGTCTTCTTCCAAAAGCCTGGAGTTGTGCACATCCTAATAAATACTCATCATTGTTGAATTATGTGTTGTCTTCAGCTGCTGAACACTGTAATTGTGCTTTGTCAGCCAGGAAGGCTCCTGACTGTCCTAAGGGTCTGCTATATCGAAACAAAATTTTGGTTGCTCTATCTGACAGCAATGAGGTACTTCATGGTGAACATTGATGGATACTCACGTATCATCACTATTTATGATCATGGTTGACTTCTAACCAATGCACTGTGATGTATTAGCTAATTACAAGCACCTTTGGGTCATATAGAGAAAATCCCTGTGAGTCTTAACATATTTAAGCCTACTTGACGCTACCATGACCAATCTTTGCCACCTGCTGCATGCAGAAAGTAAAAATTGAGGTTATGTTACCTTACAAAAGTCTGGGTTTCTCCCAGAACTTATCAATTTCTCTGTCTCAAGGAGGGATTGATAACATTGATTTAACTGTCACCATTGCCAGCAAAACTTTTTGGTATAAGATAGTGACCTTCTAATTCCTGTCATTTTTTGAAATTAGATTTCACTTCAACCACAGCTTCCTTCTATCTACCATAAGTACTAAGTAGTATTGGCAAGTTGCCTTCCATATTGATAATGCTTCATAAACTTTACAGAATCAGAGTGAAATTAAAAGGGGAAAAAACATGTTCAGTTAAATTATGCAATAAACAAATCCTGGTCAGTGTGTCAAAAAGTAATTTGATTACTGAGTAGTCTGTGGTATTCAGGTATAATGATTTCTGGAAGAAAATTATATATATTTACAAAATGCAGGTTGCAATAATGTTATGTAAAGTATTAAGATGAACACGGATGGTAAAGGAAAAAAGATAATAAAAACAAACGGATAAAACAGTATATTTAACCACAATTGTAAATCTTGAACTTAACTTGTTGGCTTCTGATTTGTTATGTGACCTGTAGCTTGCTGCTGAAGGTAGAAACAGAGAGATTTTCAAGTGTCTACCTCAAAGAAACATAGGATCAAGCAAGAGCTCAAAAGAGTAAGAGAGATAGAGAGAATTACGTGAAACTTCACTTTCATGTTCGACAGAGGTCCAAGTGTAGTATACAACAATTATTATATTAATCAACATCTGTAATCATTCGAAATAAACATTCCAAGGGAGATCGATTTCCAACCATACTAACTTGTACAAGTCATTGTACCACTTCTTGTAATGAGCATAATTTCACTTCAGGAACTGACATAAAACAAACAAACAAACAGGACCATGCAGGTATAAGCTTTTGGAACTAAAGATGTAATATGCCAGCTTTATCTGAGGTAAAGGGTTAGTGCAAGCTTATGACCTCCACACATCTTGTTTATAAAGATGACGCGAAGTTCATTCAGAACAACTGCACAAACATTTATAGACATTATCTGAATACGCCTAAACAAATTGGCTGCAAAATAACTAGTACCCTAGTTCTATATAATATCCTAATAGAATTAATATTATATCTGATAAACTATTACCCTAGTTCTATATTATATCCTAATAGAATTAATATTATATCTGATACACTAGTACCCTAGTTCTATATTATATCCTAATACAATGAATATTATATCTGATAAACTAGTACTCGTGTTCTATTATTCTCTAGGATGAACTTTATGATTCATTTATGTCTATTTTTCTTAAGCTGAAGTAGTTTCATTTATTCAAGTTACCTTTATGAGGTGTCTAAGAGGAATTCATTAACATGACCATATTTCTCCTCTTCAACAATAGGGGCTAAATTGATTACTATTTTGTGTAAGATATAAAGTTGTAAAAACTATTCTCTTTCTTTTGTTCGAAACTCCGATTAAGAGATTATTTTTCTTTATCCATACTAATTGTATAGTTAAATTTCTAGTGATTTTCTCTTTAATACGCAAACTAATTATGTGACATCGTATACGATGGTGTATTGTTTGCTGGGACATCTTTACACGCCTTATATCTTCGTTTATTCTGTTATAATCACGTTCCACGGGTGGAGATATTTCATTCATAACATTAGCCAAGCGTCATTTTCCCCTATATTCTTAGTTACTGGTGTGATATTGTATTGATTCATTTCATGTCACGAATCTGGGTTCATGCTTGTATTGTTTTTCAGTCAGTCAGATATGCTATTTTAGATATAAATATGATAAATGTAAGCTACAGCCTTTTACTTGTTCCTTCCTATACTTTGCCCCCAAAATATTAAAAACAAAATACATTCAACTTAATAACTTTAGCTCATGCAGACTATCAATAAAGCATTTTTTAAAGATTTAACGCCAACTTCTTTTAAGAATCGTATTTCAGAGAAAAATTAACAACTTTTTCAGAGAAGAATTAAAATTTTTTTTTCTCGTTTTGAAAACCACTACAAGTGACGGAAGATTATGCAAACAATACTGTGATAGAAGAAAATACAATTACTAAAATTGACTTGGACAGTTAATAACGATTTGGTTAAAGAGCACGAGAAAAATATACTTAATACACTTTTGGCAACTTGATATTAAAAGTCAACATTTTGAACACGTTTCGTAATAAATAAGTGAAAAGTAACAGTTAAGTTTTCTTTTCATGACGAGAAACTTTTGGTCTTTCTTGTAGAGATGGTATTGCTCTCACGTTTCCAATAAAGAGGATAGCTATAACTCAATCATGAAAATCTTACTCGTTAAGAGATGCGCAAAATACGAGATTAAATTGAGTCGATGACGTTTCAGGATATAAATAAGAAATTTCGAAGGAATGATGAAATTGAAGCTCCCTTTTCCAGATCTCTGTCGTCGTAGCTAGTCGTTATATTAGATTAAAATAAAATGAGTTTTTACTGCATACAGTAAGCTGGCTACAAAGAAGTAAAACTTAGGATGGATAAGTTGTTTAGTGTAAGACTGGACAAAACAAAGCATGGGAACAAAGTTTTCGGTTTAAAGCTTCATTGACTGTAGTAATTTTTGTTTAATTGCTAACACATACTCTTGTTTCTAGCTTTAGAAAGTGATATGCATATTTGTATAAAAGCTGGAATGTAAATTCATTAGACAGTTACTTCCAAACTAAAACATATAGTAACAAGTAGTTTCATTAAACTATCATAAATTAATACACACTAGGTTTGTTCAAGGTATTTAGTTGGGATTTTATGCGCAAATGGTCGGGTTAGAGAACTCCAAGATTCAACTATATCCGTCCCTAACTCTTAACGACTGACCAAGAAAGGGTAGTCAGTTGGCAGAGCCCGATATCACAAGGGACTTGTTCGACTTTCCACCGAATAACGGGATCGACTGTCATTCTTATAACTCATTACAGCTAAAGCTGCAAAATTTAAACTGTGACGTAGTGGTGCAATCCTTGGGCATTCTGAGAACTTTTCTGAACATTTACTATACCCGACAACTAGTTAAATATTTGATTCAAATAGACTGAATTTGCGATTTTAAATGTTAGTACCGTTCTAAACTCATGAAACTTATTTATAAAATTTGAATAATGCCTTTAATCGTTTTTTTTTTCTCGGCTGAAAGTTAAAAAATAAATAAAGCCATCAGGATAATAACGTGGTTGACTGTCTCTTTTATAACAGCTGAATGTACAGAGTATCTTCAGTGGCGTCATGTCTCAAATCTCGATCCACAGCTTTACACGTAACGACGCTCGACCAGAGATTTCATAAAACTTAATGCCTTTCATACACGACGTTAATTCACGATGCCACGCGCTATCCTATACTCTTACCGTCACAGACATGTTATAATACAAGCCTTTATTTTTTTAGTTTATCCAGTTATATGTTATGAAGAACTTATATTTTGTTTACAACAAAATGACGACTTTGTTAAAAATAAAAACCAAAGCTAATACCAGCATAGGGTTTTTGAACAAAATCTCGAAGTTATGAAATTTTCTCTCTTACAGTATACTTGGTTGTAAAATGCTTTTTTGTGTAAGAAAAAAAAAAGTTTTTCTTGTGGTTAATGTGAGTTGGTATTCACGCTCGGACTCTGAAACATGCCAGTCTTTCGTTCGAAATTCCGTTGGAAGGTGCTATGAAGCTCTAGTGAGTGTTGCAATCTTGACAATAAAACTATATTCCCTTTTCGGCGTCTGTTGCAGAAAACAAACTTACGTTTTACGTCCTTTGAAATTCTCTAGTTGTCAATTTGTCCTTGTTGTCACGAAGAAGTTTTATTTAACTATGTCGTCCGTACATGTTTATGTAAAAGGTACAATAACGACTTGCATGTTCAGAATTGCACTGGTGATTTGTGTGTTGTTTTGTTTTTGAGCCAACAACGTGAATAAGTGTGGTGTAGAAGATTTGGTATGAATCATTTATTATGCATTTTCAAATTGGCATTAACTTCAAAAGACAACAGCAAGTGTTAGATTACTAGAAAATCTTCATATTCCGTCATTTTTTGTTTCATTTGGGCTTTACGTGCTAGAGCACACTGTCGTTTCTAAACTAACATATTCCGTTTCGGGAGATGGCACAAATGACAATATGCATACTTCCCTTGAAGTGTCTTCTGATATTTGCAACTGGAAAGGATCAGAAAAAAAAATCAATTTTTTGTTTTATTTTCTGCATGGTCGATGTTTACAGTGGATGAAAACCACACAGATTAAACTGTTCTTTCCATTTTAAAGCAGCCATCGCTCCAAATGCAAAAACGAAATATTATGCTGTTAAAACGAACGGTTAGGATACAGTAACAATCGTTTATTCCAGACATGTTACATCTAATTTTTGAAATACATAATATTATCGTTTCGAATACATTGTGCCGATCTTTCAAAATAAAGGGTTTAAAAAGATGACTGGTGTGAAATACAGAATTAAATGACATAAACCAAACGACGAAGCTCTTGTGTCTGTTTTATTCGGTGAATAAACATTTCACCAAACAAGAAAATGAAGCAACTTGTTTATTATATTTCTAACTGACAAATTACTGGGTTTTGGTTTATCTTTCGAAACACCAAAATTTTTGGAAATATTTCTTTCATCAGTAAAAAGAAATATTGTTCTAAACCACGTCATGTTAAGACTATTATTTTTTTTTTGTGAAGAAAATCTTTGTTGGCCTTTAAAGATCAACAAACTCTTTTTGAATCCATCCTAACATCTATTTTTTTTGGTTTTGTTCTTATCTATTGCTCATTGGTAGGAAGGAGCTCGAGCTTCATCAAACATTATGGATCTATGTAGTACTGATCAAATCAGCATTATTTTACGGATGGGTAAAAGTTACTTGCT
>NW_013665872.1:406579-409144 GCF_000517525.1 Limulus polyphemus | reverse complement strand
AATATTAATTGTATTATGTGTGTGTTTTTTTCATCAGTGCACAAAAAGATGAAACACATTATCTATTGTCCACATTTTGTGCTCCATGCTTTATTAAAATTGTGTATTTCTGTCTGCATCTAAGATTCGGGGCAATTAACTATAACTAACCGTTGTCGATTGTATTGAAGACTGACTTATACAATGACTAACCCTTTTCTATTATTTTGAAGACTGGCTATGCTATATATAATTAGCTCTCTGTATTTCTAGGGATCAACCAATCACCCGAATCATCATATGAACATTCTATTATGAAAATAATTATAGTGTCCTAAAAACACTTGTCTCTTGTCTTGAAGACTGACTAACTATACAATGACTAACCCTGTCCTAAAAACGTGTGTATGTAACGTCTGTCAATATAGGTATCGTTGGACTAAACTTCGATTGAATTCATATGATATATGGTAAGAGAAACATTCTCATCTATTCAACAAACTTCTTACATGTCACTTGGTGATGCCATCTTCCTCAAATAAGTCTTTTTAATTGTCCACTTCTGTGAAGTCAGTCTTTAATCAGAAGAATGAAGCACCAAACTTTATCTATTTATTTACGGTCCTACCCACGGTGACCACATACATGTATATGGTGTCTGAACAACGTAACATATGTATTGATACTTTGTACCATATTCTTAGATCAAAATTATACTTATGTATGAATATGGAATTAAAAACTATTTCAATCTCAAATAGATTGATCGATGTAAAGTATCATGCCACATATGATTCCGTTAGAAATTGGAGCGTTTGCATCAATAATTCTTATTTTTGTATGTATCCTTAGTGGTAACGGTTAACATAAACTTTATTATTTTACTTTGTTAAAACAAAGTCTAGTATTCAATTAACACATTTTTTTTAAGTGAATTTATGCGAAGTATCTATTACGACACGAACTTCTAGATTTAAGAAAACATTGTAAAGTTCTCCCAGAAACTTTGGTTTCCCATGCTGAAATCCTCAATCAGAAAAGAATTGTTATGACACTTGTTCCTGAAGATACTGCATTTATAACATACAACGTTCTTATTCAGAAGAAAGTAATATCGAAAGTAAAAACATCAAAACAAGTTACTGTCAGATAAGTTAATAGAGCAAATGGAAAAGTGGAATTATGCCACTAATACATAGATTACACGTTCTAGATAGATATGCAAGTAATTTTCAAACAACACAGAGATAATAAACTCTTTTAATCATGTGATATTATCATAATCACGAATAAGAACAAAATGAAGTATTCTAAATCTTAGCATTCAGCAAAATAAGCAAGGCACCAGCCTTATCTCAAAACGAAGAGCAGTGCTCCCCCCTTTCGGTTTGGCTGTTTCCTACAGCTCTTCAGATAAACAGGCCGAGAGTGATTGGCATTCCGCAATTACTTTTAGATATAACTTACTTTATCAGGCAGGTGTTTTCTTAGTCCATGTAAGATATATAAGACGCATGGTGCACGTGCGTGCGAGGATGGCACACCCTAAACGCAGCACGCAAAGGGGCGGGGATTAAGGGTTAGGTTCGTTGTGATCAACTTCATTATCGCTAATCCATTGCCATACAGCGTTAAAATGCTCCTCAAAGACTTTGAGAAATTCACGAAACGTAAGATTCCAATTGTTAATTAGGTTCTTGAAAAACAGAAGTGGTTGCAATTGTTTTACATGAGTAGCAAGCACGTCATCGTATTTAGATGCCCACATTGTCATACAAATATAAACAACTCCATAATAACAAGATGTTGTCCTTTTAAGTGTATAAATGAAATTATTTAATAAAACAAATACCATGAAGCATTCTAGGGGAAATGAGAAGTAATGTTTAAACTCGTAAGTAGTATAAATTTTAATGTGGTTGCTTTAAAATCGCGCAATAAAGAGGAAAGTATTTTGTATTTGTCTTGAGAATCGCTAAAGAAATGAAAATAAATAAAATTTGTTGAATGAAGTCGAGACTGATTTTCTGAGCACGATAAAGGTCATCAAAAAAGCAAAGTTGTATTTCGCTTTGTTTAATGCACGCATGTTATGGACGTTTCACGATGCCATTAAAAATACAAATAGTACTGTGGACGTTTCGAGATGCCGTTAAAAATAAAAATAGTGCTGTGGACGTTTCACGATGCCGTTAAAATTAAAAATAGTGCTGTGGACGTTTCACGATGCTGTTAATAATAAAAATAATGGTGTGGGCGTTTTGAGAAACACTTAAAACAAAAATCCGCGCTGAAAACGTTTCGAGATCCAATTAAAACAGAAAATCGTGCTGTGGACGCTTTGAGATGCTGTTAAAAATGGAATCGTGTTGTGGACGTTTTGAGATGCTGTTAAAAATGGAATCGTGCTGTGGACGCTTTGAGATGCTGTTAAAAATGGAATCGTGTTGTGGACGTTTTGAGATGCTGTTAAAAATGGAATCGTGTTGTGGACGTTTTGAGATGCTGTTAAAAATGGAATCGTAGTTGTAGGACGTTTTAGAGATGTACTAGTTAAAAAATGGAAATCGTAGTTGTAGGTACGTT
>NW_013665872.1:402199-406558 GCF_000517525.1 Limulus polyphemus | reverse complement strand
GCAGAAAATGGAATCGTGCTGTGGACGCTTTGAGATGCTGTTAAAATGGAATCGTGTTGTGGACGTTTTGAGATGCTGTTAAAAATGGAATCGTGTTGTGGACGTTTTGAGATGCTGTTAAAAATGGAATCGTGTTGTGGACGTTTTGAGATGCTGTTAAAAATGGAATCGTGTTGTGGACGTTTTGAGATGCTGTTAAAAATGGAATCGTGTTGTGGACGTTTTGAGATGCTGTTAAAAATGGAATCGTGTTGTGGACGTTTTGAGACACGAAATATTCACTGTGGGAATTTGAAAAAGAAGAAGAAGAAAAACGTGCTGTATTTCAGCATGAATAACACTATTTCATTGGTGTTTCAAGGCGAAGTAAAAGAATAAAACTGCAATATGAATGTTTTAAGGACGTAAGAAGAAGACGTGTATACGTTGTAAGTTTCAAATATAAAGAATACAATAAAACTTTATGCTTCTCACTGCAGTATTGTTAAATTATGTCTCAGCTAGGTAATTTGCAAAAGTATATTATGTTTTGCTCTCATGTACCATAGCACATGCATTGTATAATTAAACGAACAAAATGTATGTAAACGAGTAATTAGCGTAACAAATTAGGCTATTTAATTTGCGTTTGGTTTTAATTATTTTAATACAGTGTTTTCATTATTATTATTATTATTTAGAAAAAAATATGTATGTTTTGAAAACCACATACGTTTTTTTTTCTTCTATTAATTGTAGAATCTCCGTAGAAGTAGACGTAATTTGGATGCGATTAAACTGGAGATATTTTTAATGTTGGATTTGCTCAGATAGTTGTTTATGGGATCGATAATTTCATTTTCAAGTTCTGCATAAAATCTTATATTCTCTGTCAAACTAGTTTGTACTGTATTAAATGCACTATTAATGTTTGAGATAAATACATTTTATTAAATGAAATCCATGAAACTTGTTTCATCAAGTTTTAATATAACATTTCTTAAACTTGAATAAAATTAAAATCAGCTTTCGTTCCAAGAAATTCCGTCCTCCCTTTTTTCACATTTCTGAATTCCTTAACAAAAAATCAGCGTCAAAATGTCTGTTAACTTCTAATGTATTCACAATAAACAAGTATATATATATATATATATTGTCGTTTCAACTTTATTTCTGCCTGGAACACTTGTACGTATATTTGTATTTTTTTGGTTTATACATATTTGTCTTCATCTTAATATCTATTGAGTTTTCTTAGAGAAAGTACTTTTCTCTCAATAGCTTTTCACTATTACATTATGTTCCTCTTAATCTAGCTTACAAACCTTGTATTTTTGGTGGCTCTACTTTGTTTACTTCTTTCGATAATTCTAACAAAGCTATACAAGGGCTGCCTTCTCTAGCCATCTTTTATTTTAGCATGACAGACTAAAACGGATGGAAATTAGTAAACAGCACCCACCGCCAACTCCTGGGGTAGTCTAATGGAATAGTGGAACTTGATCGTTATAAAGCACTCACGGGACGTGAATCAAGGACACTAAGATCCAAGGCTCTGTTAAAGCAGAATAGTGACTACTGAGATGCAAGGTTCGACTCAGGTGGTTCTCTAAAACTTGACTGATGGATATTAAGATCCAAAGTCCGACTCAGGTGGTTCTTTAAAAGTTGACTGATGGACACTAATATTCAATGTCCTGCTGAGGTGGTTCTGTTAAAGTTGATTGATGGACACTAGTACTTAAATTCCGGCTCACGAGGTTACGATTCTCAATCTCACCAGCCTCTATTTCTTCTTTGTTTGGTACATAAAATATTTGATGGAAAGTAACTGAATATTTAATGTCGATAGTCATAACATAAATAAAAAATATAAACTTTAATTTTCACAATTTTCAAAATATGCTACAGATATCGTGTACTGCAGATGGAAAGATATATTCTGGAAGAGAAAAACTTCAATCACATTTAAATACATGATGACATTTTTCAGAAACATTGTATCTTACCGAAGTTTGTTGATCGTTGATAAGTACATAGCTGACATTGTGATAAAAAAAAAGAATTGTTAACGTATGCCAAAACTTCATCACTGAAGATCATATGTAACAAAATTGAATTTATAGAACCAAAACTAATTTATATGCGGAAGTCACTTGGTTTATTTCAGTTTGTATAATACGAGGGTCTCTCTTATACGGAGACTGTTCATCCTTGGCTAGCTAAGGTCTTAAAATAATTTAAAGAGACGGCTCCACCACACTTATCTAGAGCATGTTCAAGTACACTCGTTCTAGTTGTGAATCTCAAATTTGTAAGTTCTTTCATACGAGTTGACCATTTTCTTTTAGTGGATCCAATATAGGCTTGTTGACAGCAGAGACAAATAAATGTATAGACTACATTTGATAACTTTAATGCAGGAATACAGAGTCCTTACATTTAACAAAAATATAAAAAAAATTGTAGATGACAATTTGGTTTAAAAATACATCTCGGTTGTATTTGAGGAGATATTTTACGAAGATTACGAAAACATGTGAGTTTTTAATAATCAAAGGATATTTATCATGTATGGCAAGGTAATAGCAGTAGGATATTCAGAAACTTCGTATACGGATGGTGTAATAAAACCGATTATTCAGATAGTTACGAAGTATTCTGTCGATAACATATATATATATAGGAAAACAATTGTACATGAACATTTTTTTGACGCTACTGAGTTCTTTATGTAAATTTCATAAAGTACAAGATATTTTGTTTGTACTTTGAAACAAACTTTTAACCAAGTTTTCCTTAAAAACATTTGGTACGAAGCTTGCCAAGGTAGGATACAAGCCAGTAACCGTGTTTATTTTTTGTTTAATTTACGGTATAGTTCACTATGGAAGTGTCTGTCGTTGTTTTAAATGAACGTGTTCAGAAATGAGAGTTTACGATCTTGTCGATGTTGAACAATAAAATGTATACTGTTGTGTTTGCTGTTCAGGTACTCAAGTTATGAAGAGTAATGATCAACATTTCTCGAGATGGCAAAGGAATTATTTACATGCTTACGGTAGTAAAGTGGTTTTAAAAAATGCGAACAGTCTTCCTGCCATTCTTTTCAAGATTGATACCGTTTTTAGCAATCGTTTTCTGTGTTATCATGAAAAATAATGGTTGGCTGGTTGTTATGCAGCTCTGTTTGAAATACGTGTTTGACTAAACAAAATACGTGTATGATAATAATAAGTTAACAAATTCAAAGTAATGTAATTACTATTTATTTTACTGAAGGGCCTTAAACTTTTCCAAACTGGTGAGAATTCTAATTTCTGACATTATATTAATGCAAAAATTAAAGAGCTAAGCAATCCGAACCAGAAAATACGTATAAATTTTAATATTTGATGAAACAGACAAAATATAACTTAAGTATATACATGATCAATTACAGAGAATCACGTGAGACACAACACAATACGTTTCCCATGAGAATTTACAGAATGGTAAATTCTTTATATTCAAACAACGTGATCAAATTGACAAATATGTACGATGTCTATGAGGAATTTAAACAATCATGGGGAAAAAATCGTGATATTAACATGTTAAACCAGAGAACTAACGACTGTAAATAGGTAAAAAAGGAAAGGAACTGCACTGTATAAAACTGATGCGAAGTACAGGAAAGCTGCTAACTCCACTGTATAAAACTGATGCGAAGTACAGGAAAGTTGCTAACTCCACTGTATAAAACTGATACGAAGTACAGGAAAGTTGCTAACTCGTATATAACTATTTATCTTTGTAAACTAAAACAGATTTCACTGCAACTGAACCATCTCTGAAGACGTTATTACAGAATAGTTTTTGTTGCTCATCTGGTATGACGCGGGCAAAGAGGATAATACATATTACTATGTTAATTTGCGGAACTTGAAGATATAATATGTTTATTAACTTTTATTTTACAGATGTAAAAACAACAACAAAAATGCATTTGGTAATTTGTGAAAGAGAAAAAACAGCATATTTAGTCTGCAAACACAACACGGATTCTGTAAGTGGATGAAGACAAAGATTATTTAGGTATATGACATGACTGAACATGTAAAGATAAAATTTCATTTCGCTAATGCTGCTTCGTATTGTGATGTGTTTGTGTTATATGTTGATGGCAAACGTTTCTTATTTCACATCTTATGTAAAGTTTTGTTTACTGGAACAACATCTAACGCATACCTAGATGTAATGTTCTATGCATATAATAGCATTCAGTACTGTGCTTCAAAGTCGAAATGGCCCGGTATGACCAGGTGGTTAAGGCACTCGGCTCGCAATCTGAGGGTCGCGGGTTCGAATCGCCGTCACACCAAACATGCTCGCCCTTTC
>NW_013665872.1:397228-401199 GCF_000517525.1 Limulus polyphemus | reverse complement strand
CACTGTTAAATTAGTGACGGCTAGCGCAGATAGCCCTCGTGTAGCTTTGCGCGAAATTCAAAAACAAACAAACAAAGTCGAAATTTAGAATTAATAATAATTCCGATTACAACAAGCTACCTACTTAAAGCAAAACTTAAAATCAGCCCGTAATGAATATAGCTTATTAAGTATACTTTTCTTATGTGTCTACTTATACAGATTAAAATGCATTGTTTCGTTAGTTTCATATTTTTCCTAGATTACGTTGTATCTGTTCTAAATAAATTAGTATAAACTTTAACTCAAAACATCGGCAATTTTTGGAGCGTAGATAGTAGTTAACTCTAAAGACAGTTACGTCACTTGTTAAATTAATATAAATGTCAAATAATATCTAAAGTTTTCTACAGTTTACTATTTAAAGGAAGGATAGGTAATAATTTCTTTGTTTTCGATTTTTTTAAAATTGAGTTCTAATGTTGTACATACAAGAAAACAGCTCGGGCACTAATGGCAACGTGAGATTGATAGAATGTGTCCTAGTGTTGTAACTGTAGACCACACAGCGACAGGATTTATCTTTTATTGAACTACGAACAGGTATGAGGACTGACTCATAACATTTCATCTTACGATTCTTTAAGCGACCGGAACCACCTGTGAAACAGAAACTATAGTAAACAGCACTTAAAGAAGGTTGAGCGATTTGCTATATTATTTGAAATAGGAGGATAATTTTTTTAAATTTTCTTCGTTAATTAGTAGTATATATTGACCTAAACACCTTAGGGTTTATCTTACAAGTATATGAGCATTACGGACACTAGAATGCCAATTTCACAAAATATTATTTCACTTTCCACTTCTATTGACCTGCTTTTATTGAACTTGTTTTTCTTTTGAAGTAGTGGTAATTACTTCCAAATGGAGACGATGAATGGTATTTATAGATGAGAAGGGGGGATTATGAGGGGGTTTAAGTGCCCATAACTGCCTCAAAGTTTAGATTATTATTTCACTTCACACCAAAGGCTTGAGAGTAGATGTTAAATCTATTATACTGTATCCTCTCTCTCTGCTTTGTGGGTCTTACTTCTGCAAGTGTATCTCCCAACAACGTATATTTTATTATCTCCACACTGTCTCTTGTACTCTGGTATTGTTTGTTTGTCTTGTATCCTTAAGTCCATTTGTTTATGACCCATCTATTTGAAATTATATATGCTATATTACCAAACGTAAAACGTTTTGAGAAGGAGGTTGTCGAGTTTCGCCGCAAGGGCCAACCTTTGCTATTAATCCCAGCTTGGACTCTGTTAGAAACATTTGTAAACATCCATTTGTGCACATCTAATGAAATAACAATACTTTTGTGAAACAGTTCCAAGCTTTGTGATATTTCAGGGTCTGTCCCATTGTTTTTACGATTGTAGTGTATATATATATATATACGTATTTGTGTATAAGTTTAGAATAGAAAACAAGTACCGACGATTAAGATGTTTATAAACATAATTGTTTGTTACCATTAAAACTTTGAAATGTACACTTAATTTAAGGATTTTTGTTCTAAATCTTCATCACCACAACTTTGATGTTCTATTCGCGTGCAATAATACCCTGTAGTTTATGATTAAAATATTAATTTATTAAGCTAGTTTAATATAAATTACACTAAACTAACAGACACTGCATTACACCAATTCTTCATTTAGAATCTGTTTATTTAAATAACGACTAAATGGTGTGCAATAAAAAAAGCTAAAAAGAAACTCGTTCCATATGTATTAAAATGTAAATACAAATTTGAATTGGTAAATATGAAATTTAGATTCACGTTAAATCAAAACAGACATATTAAACTGTACACATTGCAAGCACAGTGGCGTGTTGCCGCAGTTGTAAACCGTGGCGCCACGGACAACCAATATAATTCGTGTTGAATTTCCGAACAATTCGATGTGTAAAGCTGTCACAGCTAGGCTTATAACTGAACAATATTAACGTAGCAATTTGTGTAAAATGATACTCGCATAACAAGAATGTTAAACAATGTACAGTTAAAGAACATTCGAAGAAAGTACCTTCGTTGTTCTCCAAAGAAGCGAAAATATTCGAATAGCAGAGAGTTTACGGTGAGAATATGTTATAAACCATAACCCAAGCAAATTCAAGCAAAGTCTTCGTTCACAGAGTCAATGTTATGGTTACAAAAGAGACGTCTTCATTCACAAAGTCAATGTTATGGCTACAAAAGAGACGTCTTCATTCACAAAGTCAATATCATGGTTACAAACGAGACGTCTTCATTCACAAAGTCAATGTTATGGTTACAAAAGAGACGTCATCATTCACAAAGTCAATGTTATGGTTACAAAAGAGAACCGTTTCTTCCAAACAGCTATTGTGATGATGAAGCTGGGCATATCTTGTGGTACAGACACGAATATAGTAAACACGGATTTGAAGCTGATGTAGGTTCGAAGGCTAAACATACACATCTAGAAAACAAAGGCTGTTTGAATGGAAAAGAAACAAGCATCACTGTAATCTCATTCAACCATATACATTCCTCCAAGTCCCCTGATGCAGACCTTTCTGCCTTTGGTCTGCTTAAACGTGAACTTGGAAGCCACGTACGATGCAAAATCTTGGAAAAGCTTGTAACAATACAAACTGCAGTGTTAGGTAATCACAGTGAACAGGATAAAGAAAATAGTTCCAAGGACATTCTAAAATATGAAACTTCGTTCTTATAGAATTCGATTACCCTCAATTTATACAGAAGTTTTCAGTTTAGTGATCTGTTAGGTTTACTATGTCATACTATTAAATGGTGTTATGTACATGGAAAAAAATGTTTTTTAAATCTTATAACAATGTTTTTTATCTTTTTTATCTTTCGTTATGTTAAAAAAATGTTTGGGATAATTCTCGCCCCTCCTATAAAATGACGTATCCTCCTGCAGTTGATACGATTTATAAAAAAATCGGTGGGAATATTTTTATGTGGTTGATTGTACACATTCGGGGTTTTAAATTTTTATATCGTTTAAATTTTAAAAAGTAAAAATAATGTCTCTCTCCTTTTTTATGGAAAGCGGTAATTTTAACTGCACTAAATAATTGGAATAACAGAAAAGCGTGATCGTTACAGTTGCGCCATCCTTTCTCTTTCTTATGTAAAAATAAACATCAGACACTTACAGAAATTGGCTTCCGTATGTTTAATCAGCAGTGCCATAAAAATGTTCAATTTGATTTCTATTGCTAATTTTTATTTAAATTCATCTCCAACAAACACAACTTAATTAGTGGAATAAAAACAAGTAAGCAAGAAGCGTGTGAGGAATTTATGAATGTTTCACGAATCAAGAAATTTGAAAGCTCAACAATGCTAGATCTCAGTTCATCATTCTGGTAAATATGCTTAATAAACAATCTGATTTCCCAAACATTTAGGACAATGGTAAAAAGTATTTAAAAATAAAGATTTTCTGAGAAAACGTTTATTTTTAGTGTTGCTAAGCATTGGTTTTGCTTAAACAACAGAAGACGACCAGATGCAGTTTGGAGGACTGTCACATCATATCAGCTCTACATAAAGTCTACTGGGCTACAAGCTGAATCACTGACCTAGGTGGGTTGACGAGAACTATTCATGCCCAAACTGTATTTTTAGACGGATGTCTTTTATTACCTAATGTGATCGTGTATGTTTTAATTTTATAGTTCGAACACTTGAGAGATGGAGAAATATTGGTACCAATTTTAGCCGTAAAACTAATCATTCTCTTTCGGAAAGATAATTTATAAAGTTGTATGTATGCGTACCTAAAAACTACGTCAAAACTTATCATAGCTTGGTATGTGTGTATATCTGAACATCACACTATACTGATAACAAACTTATATGTATGCGTACCTAAAAACTACGTCAAAACTTATCATAGCTTGGTATGTGTATATCTGAACATCACACTATACTG
>NW_013665872.1:385301-397218 GCF_000517525.1 Limulus polyphemus | reverse complement strand
CTACGTCAAAACTTATCATCACACTATACTGATAACAAACTTGTATGTATGCGTACCTAAAAACTACGTCAAAACTTATCATCACACTATACTGATAACAAACTTATATGTATGCGTACCTAAAAACTACGTCAAAACTTATCATCACACTATACTGATAACAAACTTATATGTATGCGTACCTAAAAACTACGTCAAAACTTATCATAACTTGGTATGTGTATATCTAAACATCACACTATACTGATAACAAACTTATATGTATGCGTATCCAAACATCAAACCATGCTGATAACAGACAAATATGTGTGTGTATCTAAATATTACACCTTACTGATAATAGATTAGTATTTGTATATCTAAACGTCACCCCATACTGATAATAGACTAGTATTTGTGTATCTAAAATCTACATCAAGTTGCTAACAGACTGATATCTACGTGTATCTAAACATCACATCATCATAGAGATGGTAGACTCTGTATGTAGGAATAACCAAGATACTCAATAGGCATAATACAAATATGCACGCTAAAAATCAACAATAACAGCGAGTTTTACTTTAAAAGATGGTTGTCACTCACTTTCATTTGTTTCTCTACTCAACAAGCCCAAAAACATGGAAGGAAACTATCGCTAAGATACCAAACCAGAAAGTGACGAACCCACCAAAAATGTTCATCTTTTTTTCTTGTTGTTTCAGTCGAGATAACTCTATAACTACTTTATAACTAGCGTCAGTTTAAACCTAAGTCCACTCTATGTGTTTCTGAGCAGTGCACGATGTCATCGCTTAGTAGTAATAACTAGTAGTAATTAAAATAAAATCACAATTGTAGTGTAAACGATGTTATCATTATCCCTTGAAGTTAGCTTTTTTACACAACTCACAACTACAGTGTTCCTATAAAAAAACTTAAGTACAGGCTGAAACGGGAATTAGCAGCCAATAATACATGAATATTAGATTACTGTAACATGTAGATACGCAATGCTTTGTACACTACACAACCTATGTATTTAGCGAGCCAACTCCTATATTATGTTTGAATTGAAGGAGTAAAAAAATCAATCAATTATTAAATTTTATTACACAGATTCATAAAATACAATAACTTTCAGTCAGGAGAAAAACTTCACAAAACAAGTAATAAAAACATTTTGTAAATGTAAAATGATGCAGGGATGACAGTGTCAAAAAAGAATGCAAACAAGAATATAGGGATGATACAGCTATACATGGATTATCCCTATATGACTTTCAATATTAAAATTTAATGTTACACTGTAAAATTCATACGTGACTTTAATATCATTGCAGTTTGAAGTTATATATTCCTGATTGTTGGTATACAGTTTGTTTATTATAACATCATAGTCAAGTAAGAGTAAACATCAATGTAACTAAGAGCCTAAGACTTACGTACAAGGAAAACCAAATATATACCTAAATATTACACAAGCATGATGTTAGTCCTGTGTTTTTGTGTGATATACCCATAGTCTAGTGTGTATGTGTGTGTCTAGAAATTAAACAAAATTGATTGTCGACTTTTGTGTACTTTTGTACAAATTACATCAAGTTGATCGCGGACTGATGTATCTAGCATCCACATAATTGACGTAAGACTGGTGTGAGTGCAAGTTCAAATTGATGACGTAAGACAGGTCTAAGTATAAGTACAAACTAATGACGTAAGACTGGTGTGAGTATAAGTATCAAATGATGACGTAAGACAGGTGTAAGTATAAGTACAAATTGATGACGTAAGACTGGTGTGAGTATAAGTACAAACTGGTGACGTAAGACTGGTGTGAGTGTAAGTACAAATTGATGACGTAAGACAGGTGTAAGTGTAAGAACAAATTGATGACGTAAGACTGGTGTAAGTGTAAGTACAAACTGATGACGTAAGACTGGTGTAAGTATAAGTACAAACTGATGACGTAAGACTGGTGTGAGTATAAGTACAAACTGATGGGAATGTGGTGCGTACATGTGTCTAAAAACTACCTGAAGCTGCTCAGAGGTGTGTGTGTATATGAAGTGGTTCTACGACTATTCTACTGCCGGCCATTTGACTGGTGACATACGACTGCCGCGACATTTTACTACTGGCAAAGGAATGCAACAATTAATTATTTCATTTTAAGGTTTTATCCATGTATAGAAACTATATTATCGGACTAAACTAATAGTTTATTAGTTCACCGTAATTTTTGAGAATAAAGTCGTTCACTTTGCTTGGAAATATTTTGTTTTGAGAACAGAATTATTTGCTGGCAGTAAAATGTGGTGATACCAAGTAAAGCCTACATCCACCTGTAGGTTGTGTGGTATTTGTGTACACTAAGTGGGTTGTAAAAAAGTGTATATCATTAAGTATTGCTATGGAAAGATTTACAATAGTGACATTTACATAGTATATAAACTTTATAATTTAAAATAATAATAATAATGGAATTGCTTTCCCAATTATCAATAACATCTGCTTGACGCAAGTTATCAACATACATTAAAAATAAAAACTAACCCAATAGATAGCGATACACCGGTTTAACTAGAAGTTTGAAATGCCACAAAACAAAAACTTATAAGTTTGGTCTGACCTAAGAAAACGTATTATTTTAATATTTAAAAAATTATATAGGCCAAGTATATTACAGTGAATCTATCAAGAAACTGAGAAAATGGCTTCCATTATAACTTATAATAAGTCTTCGCATGCTGTATGATAAAGGTTAATGATGGAAATCTTACTTTCAGCAAGTTTAAATAATAAAACTATTAATCAGTCTCTTGCAATTCTATATAGAGGGTCTATGTTTACCTATTTCATTTGAGATTATTTTTTACTTTATGATAGCGTAAATAATTCCTTCTCTAAAGATTTATTGATACGACATTGTAAATAAAACTACTGGTTGTAGTAACAGTTCGTTTTTACTTTGTTACTACAGAGGATTGAGTAAATTATAATAAAATTGTTTCAATGTGCAAGTCAGCAAACCACGTTAAACCTACAGCCGATATGAAATTGTGATGGAACGGAATGTATCAGAACTACATTCTGACACTGTTTTACGTTGTGTAGTCAATGTCAGAAGCAAAATATTCATACACTGAGATCATGAAGATATGTCCAGATCGGGAATTTAGAATTTCCAAGACAGGAATATCCAATATACTTAATGACATTGGAAAACAAAGGAATGTGGATCAACATGTGAAACCAGGATCATCCAAAAAGAGACTTTTAACAAATCGTACCTCAGTCTCGGTAAACAAAGTGCAGCGTCTTGTAATATGTGAGAATTCACGAATAAAAAGGCCAGAGGCGAAAAGCCGTTCAGACTTTCCAGGTAGCCGTACGCAACATAATCAAGAAGAATCCGTTTTGGAAAACGACACAAGCCACATGTACAAGCTGTTTCTAAAACATATCCGTTCAAACGATTGTCGAATACTTCAAGCAGTAAGGGAATGAAATAAATATTCATGCTATGTCATAAGAATACATACTGGTAATAAAAGTGCCGGACGCAGCGACGATGGATTTCTGTGAGATCGGACTGTTAAAACGGGCACTGAGGAATTGCAGTCCTCGTAAATTAGGTGGATTATGAAAAGAACAAAGGATGAGTAGGTGGACTTTGAAAATGCAGCCTTTTTACAGTGGAAACTATAGTGCTGGACTATTTTCAAGATGTACGTTCATCAAATAGAGCAGGAGTGGACGTGGTGACATTGATTTTGATGATATGGTGAGACTCCAAAATTGTTTTAATATATAGTTATCACCCCTTTTTCCTAGACTCTTTGTAGCCATCCAAATTCCAACTATATAAATTCTATAAACTAAGATGTCTGTAATAAGAAGTGAACATTATTTGTTAATTTTTTGTCGTTACATCTACAACTTTATCCCTCAATGTTCTTTTCTTCTCACTTATAAAATGATAAAAGATGTAGTTTCCTGGTGTATAAGTAAATAGTTTCACAAAAACGTGTTATGTCTTTAATAGAACTTCAAGGATGTTTCAGAAAATCGATTTCTCGATTAACTAGAGCATTATATTAACTTACAGTAGCGAAAACTTTTCAAACAATGTTATTATAAATACTCTTAACTTAGAATTATTGATTGGATGAATTAAAATGGATGCCCTGCAAGGATATTAAGAAACTCTGTTTGGATAATGGAAAACGAACACAAACTAAAAAGGAAGTTGCTGAGATTCAAATACTGAAGTACTTGAATATATAGTTTTCTATTGATGAAAACATAATAGCATATAGAGACTGGCAAGGTAAACGTTTTTATTTCACTCTTCATATCGTTATTTATTTAAAAGTCAATGGTTTTGCAAAGGAGAGTTTACATGCGCTAATTTGGCGGCATTTCGTAACAGACGCTAGAAGTGACGTCATGGGTGAAATGTTTCATGCTTATAAAGAAAAGTTCAACGCAAATTCCCGACCATTCGACATTGTAATACCTCCATAGAAACACTCGTGGTTGGAAAAAATATAAATGTTTATTCGACATTGTAATACCTCCACAGAAACACTCGTGGTTAGAGAAATATAAATGTTTATTCGACATTGTAATACTTCCACAGAAACACTCGTGGTTAGATAAATATAAATGTTTATTCGACATTGTAATACCTCCACAGAAACACTCGTGGTTAGAGAAATATAAATGTTTATTCGACATTGTAATACCTCCACAGAAACACTCGTGGTTAGATAAATATAAATGTTTATTCGACATTGTAATACCTCCACAGAAACACTGTCGAAGAGAAAGATTGTTAAATGATGTATACCCAAACAGCAAATATTCTAAGATAATCATCCTCCACAAAATCCTGGACAACAAACCCATCTACAAATTGAAAGCTGTGAATACAAAAGAAAGCCTCCCAGCCCCAAAATCATTGCCATGAAGCAGGGCTGTATTCTGATATCATTAGCCAGGTAATAACAAACTATTTGAAATTGACAATAACTTTACAAAGAGTTCGATATATCTCTAAATCAATGGCTGGTGCCATACAAAAACAGACAAAGAAAGATACTGGAATCACAACAACCTTATTCGACCTCCTGCTCTCAAGTTCTCCGATGTACTTCTGTGATTTTGGTCTATTGAAACGTGGTGATATATTGGAGAAGTATACATATTCATGACCGATAGGATTGGACATGATAGACGATGGAAAAACTAGTTGCACGTGAACTTGAACAACATTTCCATATTAGTGCTGTTAACCTAAGACTGACTTGAAGTGTGTAGTATCAGCGAAGTCAAGCTCGCCTTTGTTTATACATGGCTAATAAAAGTTTATTTAAGTAGGCCCTGAGTCTTAACAGTACCTTACAATCCCATTCATTATGTGTTCTAAAAACCATTATAATATGTGGTTACTTGCTTACAACACTGAACTCCTAAATAGGATTGTTTAATGGAGTTCTATAAATTGTTGTTATGAGTCAATTTAATACATTAGGCTTAACTTATGTAGTATTGTTTTGTTACTATCATTTTTATTATTATTCTAACTATCATTTTTTAAAGTTATATTTCATAATATTTTTTCTGTATTTTTCAATATAAATATATGTTCTACCATATTAAAAGTTAGCGGGTTATCCAGAATGTATTATCACTTAAAATAACTATGATTATGCGTGTGATGCAAGGTGTGAAAAAATGTCTTAACCACAGATCAAAAGCGAATGACATACTGAACTAGAGTTTTTATAAAACTTTACACAATATAATAATAAAGTATATTGATGTGATCATTATAAAATCTATGCTGCTGGGCCCAGTTTCACGAAAACCTTTTAAGACTTTTTTGTGGTTCTTTTATAAGTTAATAATTAAGATGAAACTTTAGAATGTCGTAAGATATTTTCTACGTTGTTTCACAAAGCTATCTTAGGAATGTCTTAGCTAAGAACAACTTAAAAGGTATAACACAATGTATTGGGAAAGTAGGGGTCTTTTAAATTAAATGCCCTAATGTTTTATTAATCACACTGTTTTTTAGTTTTGTTTTAGTTTTCATGAATGTTATATATCCCTCGTTTCCATTATTCGAACAAGATGTTTGTCAGTTAAGAAAATGTAATAATCTAAAACATTAAGTTATAGCACACTTTTTCAAGCTGCGAGATTTTTCAATCTTGTGTAACAACGTCCTCTTTTGTCCTTTTTTTTTAGTTAAAATAATTTACTTAAAAAAATTTAACATACCTGGGTAATTAGTGCTAGAATCTAAATAATCACTGAATGAGTGTTTAGGCATGTTTAGCTCTATCTTAAAACACCTATCTACCAATCTTGAAGTTAGGAAATAGTTAAAGAAGGTTCTTCATATATGAAGCTTTTCGTGAAACACTTGTAAGAAAGAGATCTTTTCTAACTTGTGTCTCAAGAAAAACATTTTTCCTAACATACCTTCGTGAAACTGACTCCTTAACTAATTATAATTATACGTGATATTAGCGGGATAAAATAGGTGATGGTTTTACTTGTACCTTAACCTTGTAACAAGGTTGACTGACCTTCGATTACTTGGTTATTTACGGAGATTTACTTTGCTAACGGCCCCCCAGTGGCACAGCGGTATGTCTGCGGACTTACAACGCTAGAAACCGGGTTTCGATACCCGTGGTGGGCAGAGCACAGATAGCCCTTGTGTAGCTTTGTGCATACTTAAAAAAAACAAACAAAACAAAACTTTGCTAACGTTTATATGGTTTCCATTGTTTGTTAAACAAGTTTTAAAATTATTCATTAATGTAAGCACTTTATTTTTTAATAATTATTTACAATGCACGTGGTTTGATGAACGGAAGCGAGTAATAAAATCAGTAACTTGTGCAATATGTAATATTTTCAAATGTTCCTTGTAGCATTTTAATCTCATGTAACCAATAAAACTTGATTCTTGTTACTGTTTTCATTTTTCACTTGGCTGGTCTACCTGGAACACTTCGTCTGCGTACTTTACACTCGTAAAATGTCAGATGATGCATAAAGAGTTTCTTTAGCACTTACATTGATGTACTTCTTACAACCATCGAAATAGTAATGATGATACAGTCTAACAAGAAGTTAGAGCGACGACCTCTTCACCAGAAAATGTGACGTACCAATTTGCCCTACTTACTCTGTTACTGCTTATAAGGATTCAAAACTTGGCGGTGTAAGAGAAAAGTTTTTGTCATCTCACACTTTTTTTTAAAGTGTCATTTCTCATTGTGTGTAAACCACAATTATATCTGAGTAATTCCTTTTGTTCAACTCAAAATTATAAAACTTTATCACACAGTTTTTTACTGCTTCACCTGCCCTGCTGTGTGTGGGGCCTAGGTGGGTTTACTGTTTATGTTTCTTAAAAAGTACATTTGAAGTTAAGAATCCAGAATCAGACTTCGATTTTCCTGCAATTAAATAAAATGTGTGATTGTGAACTTACTAGTAGATATATTAAAACACTGTGATCAGCTTCAGATGATAGAGCATTACGCGTTAAAGAAATTTTATTGACTTAACATTCGAAACCACGATTTTCATTTGTTATTCACATTAGTTAACATGGAGTCATCCTGAAATAGCAATAGCAATAAGAATGAGCAGTATATTTTTGGAAACACGTTCTCTGTGTTATATACGTTGTTTAATGGAAACACGTTCTCTGTGTTATATACGTTGTTTAATGGAAACATGTTCTCTGTGTTATATATGTTGTTTTATGGAAACAAGTTCTATGTCTTATGTACTTTGTTTTATGGAAACACGTTCTTTGTGTTATGTTTTTTGATTTATGGGAACATGTTCTCTGTGTTATACATTTTGTTTTATGAAAATGTGTTCTCTGTGTTATGTATTTTGTTTTATGGAAACGCGTTCTCTGTGTTATGTATCTTGTTTTATGGAAACACGTTCTCTGTGTTAGATATCTTGTTTTATGGAAACACGTTTTCTGTGTTTTATATCTTGATTTTATTGAAACACGTTCTCTGTGCTATATATCTTGTTTTATGGAAACACATTCTCTGTGTTATATATCTTGTTTTATGGAAACACATTCTCTGTGTTATATATCTTGTTTTATGGAAACACATTCTCTGTGTTTTATATCTTGTTTTTGATTTGTGCAAATCATCTCGAGAGCTACATATGTTCTTGTCAAACCACACGAGTTTCTCACGCGGCCATAAGAAAACTTCCGAACACTTATGTAAACATTAATCAAAGCCTTAGAATATCACCACTTAGGAATTATTCAGTAAACATTAAGGACGGGTGGACGGTAGTTCGGTACATGCTAGGAAAACGTATTAATTAGTTACGGACATTACAAATAGTATTCTATAAAGTCATCAACATCAGGAAAATGTATTTAGCGTAGTTACCAACGTTAGAATGACGTACTCAATTTAACTATTAACATTAGAAAGACGTATTCAGTGTAGTTACCAACGTTAGAAAGACGTGTTCAGGATAATTATCAACGTTAAAAAGACGTTTTCGGTGTAGTTACCAACGCTACAAAGACGTATTCAGTATAATTACCAACATTAGAAAGATGTATTCAGCGTAGTTACCAACTTTAAAAAGAGGTATTCAGTATAATTACCAACATTAGAAAGACGTATTCAGCGTAGTTACCAACGTTAGAAAGACGTATTCAGTATAATTACCAACATTAGAAAGACGTATTCAGCGTAGTTACCAACTTTAAAAAGAGGTATTCAGTATAATTACCAATGTTAGAAAGGTGTATTCGGTGTAGTTAACTACGTTAGAAAACATTATCATCATAATTAACAATGTTAGAAAAACGTATACAGTATAATTATCTACGTTAAAAAGGCGTATTCGGTGTAGTTACCAACGTTAGAAAGACGTATTCGGTGTAGTTTAGTTTTATGAGTGTTTTTCCTTAGGCAAGGTGAAATGTCTTCCAATGTTGTAGATTAGTTTGAGATTCTTTGTTATGATCGTGCTATACTCGAACTTCGCTTTTTCTTCAATTTTATTAACGTTTTATTTATTTCTACCAGGAAATGGTTCATGCTAATAGGCCTAACAAATTGCTGTTTATTACTTTAATCAACAACACATAGATTTCGAAATAGGTTTTGTTCCTCACTGGCAACATAGTATTTCTTCTTTCGCCTCTTTCTCGGTTTATTCGGTCGCGCTCACATCTCCCGATCTTCATTTTCTGTTAAACTCATGGCTTTTATATTACCTTCTCAAAAACGACACCGAACACCACTGTTCCACTTATATCAGATTACAACATTTCATAATCATAACGGGTTCCGTAATCTTCACAGAGGCTAAACAAGAAAGGCGATTGATCCCTCATTAATACTTTGGTCTCCTAACCCTTAGATACCGACCAAAAGGCCACTGCTTTCTCACCTCTCTCAACTCCAACCGATTTTTCTTACACCGAACTTCATAACATCGCGTTACTGTTAACGTATAGGCTGGTCCAGTCATTTCACGTGTATCATTATATTTTGTCATATAAATGAGATAGTATCCTAACTATCAGATTTACTCTTCAACAGCCATGCCATATTATCTTGAACAACACTTTTAAAGTGTCTTTCATTGCAGCTACTGAATGACAGGAGAAAACCAGCTACTCTGTGTAACTTACATTGTTGACGAAATCTTACAGTGACTTTCATGAAGTGTGGGTGAAGGGAAGATTCACGGTGATAAATGATTATGTTTTCTTGTATTAATCTCATGTAATACAAGAAAACATTGTCATTTACCACCGTGAATCTTCCCGTTACCCACATTAATCTCATGTAATACAAGAAAACATAATCATTTACCACCGTGAATCTTCACGCCAACCACATTAATCTTACGTAATACAAGAAAACATAATCATTTACCACCGTGAATCTTCCCGTTACCCACATTAATCTCATGTAATACAAGAAAACATTGTCATTTATCACCGTGAATCTTCCCGTTACCCACATTAATCTCACGTAATACAAGAAAACATAATCATTTACCACCGTGAATCTTCCCTTCACCCACATTAATCCCACGTAATACAAGAAAACATAATCGTTTACCACCGTGAATCTTCCCGTTACCCACATTAATCTCACGTAATACAAGAAAACATAATCATTTACCACGTAATGATAATGTTTTCTTGTATTACGTGAGATTAATGTGGGTGGCAGGAAGATTCACGGTGATAAAGGATTATGCTTTCTTGTATTACGTGAGATTAATGTGGGTAACCGGTAATCATTTACCACCGTGAATCTTCCCGTTACCCACATTAATCTCATGTAATACAAGAAAACATAATCATTTACCACCGTGAATCTTCCCGCACCCACATTAATCTCATGTAATACAAGAAAACATAATTATGTACCACCGTGAATCTTTGTTTTCTTGCATTACATGAGATTAATGTGGGTAACGGGAAGATTCACAGTGGTACATGATTATGTTTTCTTGTATTACCTGAACCGTGATTAATGAAGGAGTATGGAACATTTATTTCTACAGAAATCCTTCATAAACAAGTTTGAATACATCTCTTATTCCTATAACTAGTATTCTTCATGTTATTTTCTACTGAAATATTCTACAAATATTTAATCACCATCAGTATCTTTTATCGTTTAGTGTTTAAAAGTGTTTGTTTATAACTATAGTGATATAACGTATTGTCCGTTACTTTGTTAGGTTTTTAGCTGTTCTATATAATACAGAGGGTTCAGTACTTTATAGTAAAATGATTTATAATATGCAAATCAGCAATTCATGTGACAACCACACTCGATATAGTTGTGGTGGACAGCACTTTAAGGAAAGGTATGTGTTCATATCGCAGATCATAAATGTGTGTTTAGATCGAGAAATTAGAATATCCATGACATGGATATCTTCTACACTTAATGACATTCTAATAGAAAGAAAGAAACTTAGGACAAACATGACTATTTAGAAAGAAATCTGCAGAAAGTAGTACCTCAGCCACAGTAAGAAACGTGAGGCGTTTCTTAACAGGTGAGAATCCAAGAACACAAATGTCAGTGACAAAAACCGCCCAAGTGACCTAAGGGACAGTTCATAGTATAATCAAGAAGGAACCCCGTTTGGAAAAACGACACAGGTTACGAATACATAAGTTGCTTCCACGACATATCTGTTCAGCTTCCGCATATCTCAAGTAGCTAGAGAATGAAACGGGCATTTATGTTATTCATTACAAAGACATACTGGCTGAGTCACCGGACGCAGAACTTATGGATTTCTGTAAGTTCAGTCTGCTGAAACGAGTACTGAAAAAAAACTATCGTCTTCATATAAAAGATGGCCTACGGAAAACTGCATAGACTAGTGTGTGCTTTTGATATGACAACCTTATGACAGAGACATTTGCAATGGAATCCACGCTGCAGGGATATTATCAAGATTTGCGACTGTCAGACAGAATATGACGGGGCGTGGTGACATGAACTTTAATGGCTTGATGAGGCTCCAAAATCATTTCAGTATAACGTACTGAACTTATGTATTGAGCAAACTTTGGACAATATTGAATTTGTCTTATGGTAGATTAACAAACGGAAGTTTTGTAAGGTTTCAAATTGAACAATACACTACAATAAAACTTGCAAATTGAACAATACACTTCAATAAAACTTGCAAATTGAACAATACACTACAATAAAACTTGCAAATTGAACAATACACTACAACAAAACTTGCAAATTGAACAATACACTACAACAAAACTTGCAAATTGAACAATACACTACAATAAAACTTGCAAATTGAACAATACACTACAATAAAACTTGCAAATTGAACAATACACTACAATAAAACT
>NW_013665872.1:381822-384301 GCF_000517525.1 Limulus polyphemus | reverse complement strand
GCAAATTGAACAATACACTACAACAAAACTTGCAAATTGAACAATACACTACAACAAAACTTGCAAATTGAACAATACACTACAATAAAAATTGCAGCGAGTATAGCCTTGGTAAATGAGCTGACTGTTTAATAACTATATCATAAAAAAGTTTTCCAGGAAGAAATTATCATGAAAATCAATCAATAAGTTTATCTTAAAAAATAAACGTTTTGAGAAGCTAGGATGACTGCTCATGAATACATTTTACTGTCTGTAAGGTACTCATTTTAGTTCGTATTAGAGTAAAATGTATAGACAAGAGTTTTATTTTCCTTTGGATAATTGGACATTCAATTAGATCTTTGAGTTCCTACAATAAAAGTTTTTATCTAACATAGTTTCCGTTACTAAAGCAAAGTGACAGCTTAGCAAATGTAATAGTTGTAGGACAAACATGTATCTATTTTAGAAGAATAGATAAATCTATACTTATTGCAAATTTTAATCTTTTTTTTTTCGTGAAATATTTAAAACATTTTCGACGATCGGAACTAGAGATTCGAAAAAAGGAACGTTCTTAATGATTTATTCTTTACTTTAATTTACACAATTATTATTTCTACATCTGTTGACGTTCATTTTTTCCCGAAGTATTTTTATAACAAGCAACATATTTATATGTAACTTCAGCTCTATATAGCTTCTATCATATATAAAGTTTACACTAAACACGTGGATAAACAGCTATCAGCAAGAGACCATTGGTTGTTAATAACGATGGAGAAAGGAAAACATTGAAGAGAGTAAAACTGGAAAAAATAAGAAGGTGGGAACACACTCACTCGATCAAAACCGTAAAGCTTGCGTGAAAAGGTAACTGTTCTGAATTGTGAAATAACTAAAAATAATTGTGGCATTGCTTTTAGATAATTATGGAACTCACAATGAAACGGTCCTATGTAAAGGTTTTCAAACAGTGTGAAACACTATTTATGTTTATTTACCAAAATAGCAATTTGTTTTTATTAAATTTTGCATGTAGTCAATATGGGTTTTGCTCCAACTTCGCCGTAAGCGTGAAAAGCAACTCAAACGCGAGAATAAGATATCTTTCTGCAACACAGCCTATTAAGAAAATGTCAGAATATAGTTCATTGTTCGGTAACTTTAACGATACAAACTGATGTACCTTGGTTATTTAACTACGCAATCCAGACTGCTTTTGTTATTTAAGTACACAATCTAGACCGTCTTAGTTACTTAATTATGTAAACCAGAAAGCCTTTGTCATTTAAGTACGTTATCCAGAATGCCTTTTGTTACTTAAATGCGCAATCGAAAATGCTTTTATTACTTAAGTGTATAATCCAGAGTGTTTTTGTTACTTAAAGATGGAACATAGAACGTCTTTGCTATTTAAGTACATAAACTATAGTGCTTTTCTATTTAAGTACTTAATCCAAAGTGTCTTTATTACTTAAGGGTGTAATCTAATGTGCTTTCATACTTACAACATATTTCCATCAAACCCAGAGGCATGTATCATATCTGAAGGACTTGTTGATACCCGAACATAACGATCATTGTTTCAGCTCTCTAGTTTCCATCAAACCTAGAGGCATGTATCATATCTGAAGGACTTGTTGATACCCGAACATATCGACCATTTTTTCAGCTCTCTAGTTTCCATCAAACCTAGAGGCATGTATCATATCTGAAGGACTTGTTGATACCTGAACATATCGACCATTGTTTCAGCTCTCTAGTTTCCATCAAACCTAGAGGCATGTATCATATCTGAAGGACTTGTTGATACCTTGTTTCAGCTCTATATTTGCTGTCTTGTTTATATCCGATGTGATGTAGTGCACGGAAAGTTAAATTATTTTTTTGGCTTAGAACAATTGTACTTAATCAAATAGTTGCCTCACTACTATATACAGTGAATCCATCTTCGACCAGATGGATTTAGAAATGCCATCCCTTATAAAGAAGGTGGAAAATGGTATCATACGTAATACTTTATCCAAAAGAATTATCGTAGCTAACACTTTATCCTAAATAATTAACACATCGCTAATACTCCACGCAAAAGTATATATATAAATTATGTTTCTACACCAATAACTTTTAGTTAACTTATTAAGTTCATAAAGCTAAAGTAATTAAGGCTCACTCAGGCGATCAGGAACCTGTGTAGACGGACAAGAAAGTAATCTCAGAAAACCATTCAGAGCCACACTGAGACTTAAGTCGTATTGCATTATTGAGGAAGGTAATTCTAGTTGTAACTTTACTGCAACATGTCATCACTATTGAATTTTTTTTGCTGCTTTTGCCTTAAATATATGATTTTACTCAAAATCGCCCGTTTCTTCCTTAATAGGTACCCTCTGCAACCTTCCACTGATTCATCTGTACAGGTGCACTTGACTAGCAACATGATTCTACTATGTGGTAATACCACGTTTTCTACTATATGACAATACCACGTTTT
>NW_013665872.1:376173-381184 GCF_000517525.1 Limulus polyphemus | reverse complement strand
ATGCCACATATTATACTATGTGATAAATACCACATTTTCTACTATGTGATAATGCCCCACATTATACTATGTGATAAATACCACATTTTCTACTATGTGATAATACCACATTTTCTACTATGTGATAATATCATATTTTCTACTGTGTGATGATGCCACATTTTCTACTATGTGATAATATCATATTTTTTACTATGTGATAATATCATATTTTCTACTGTGTGATAATGCCACATTTTCTACTGTGTGATAATGCCACATTTTCTACTATGTGATAATATCATATTTTTTACTATGTGATAATATCATATTTTCTACTGTGTGATAATGCCACATTTTCTACTGTGTGATAATGCCACATTTTCTACTGAGTGATAATGCCACATTTTCTACTATGTGATAACGCCACATTTTCTACTATGTGATAATATCATATTTTCTACTGTGTGCTCATGTCACAATTTCAAATTGTGTGATAATACCACATTTTCTACTGTGTGATAATGTCACATTTTCTACTATATGATAATACCACATTTTCTACTGTGTGAAAAACGACACATTTTCTGCTGTGTGAAAATACCACAGTTTCTCATATGGAGTATATTTTTTCTTGTAGTTCTAAAATCATACTACACAGTTCTATAGATCACAACAGACTGGAAATAAAACGGAGAGTCTTGACGACCCAAGCGAAGCGGCAAATCTCTTCGCTACTAGTGTGCAAAACATTCAATGATAGAAAAAAAATTAAACTAAGGCCTTCGTTCCTGATATTAGTTATTGGATTTATTACCTTGGAGAAATACCTATACACTGAACTATAAGAACACAGGAAGAAAATCTCGCATGTTCTACAAGATGCGCTTAGAAACACCCTCGCATTAATCATGGCGCTGTGACAGTTTTGTCGAAGTAGACAAAAAGGGGAGCAGACTTCTCATCTGCGACCGAACTTTAAGAGGCAATGTCTTTCTACCTTTTTGTTTCCCTAAGGGTTAATGCGCAGTGAATTTCATCATTTTCAACACGTTGCTTACAGCGTTACGTTTGATGTTTCTTTAACTAGTTTCCTCCTCAACGTAATGAAAGATTAGGAACCACAAATTTCAAAGTTGTTTGGTAAAATTTTCCTTGATGACATTATATTAAAAACAAATTTCCGGTATTCTAATGCAAATAAACCTTGTGATAAAAATATGAATAAGTAATTATTTCAAAGTTTATTCAATTGAAAAACAATTCAATATATCTGAGGATGACACAAGGATTCGGTCAGAAACTTGAGTAGTTTGAACTTTAACTAAAATCACATATTTCGTATATTTCATTCTATGTGTGAGTGTAGCAAATTATGCTGTTTTTGACCTGAAGATATTTGTAAGCCCTCTAGTTCAATCCTGGATCGGAGTGGGGATTAATTTTTGTTCCGATCCTCCAATGATATCTGGGGGGGGGGGATTCCTGTAAAACTAAGCGGAGCAGCGCTTAATGCTACATAACATCTAAAAATGTACTACAACTTTTTCTGAAATCCACAAATTAAACAGAAATACGCTGTGCAATTTTCTTTCTTTTTTTCATTTACAATCCAACGTTTATTTGTTACTCATCTTAATAAAGTACTTATATGACTACATAATTACATGAAGTGAAACTACTTCACACAAAAAGAATTATAAAATAATGATCTTATTACCCATTTATCACTCATTCCCGCTACATTTATGCTATGCTATAAGCCGTTAACGGGAAATTGGGCATCCGATTAAGCCAGATTTAAACAGTGTTTAGAAAAAAATCTAATTTTTTTTCGATGAGCCACTGGCCCATTGGGAATTTTCCCGGTATTCCGAAGTCCCCGTATGTCCTTGGTTGAATCACTTAACAATTTTGTTTTAATGAGTTACCATACTCACTTGTAGTTTTCAGTAATTATTCTAGTTTAGATTATCTATTATATACCTCAAATTTTGAGCATTATACTGAAATTAGTAATATATATTTTGACGCTTTCTGATAAGGAATTATTTCAACTGTTTACGGTGTTTCGATTGTTTGGTTATGGATGCATAGATATGTGATATAAGTGATATAAATGGCTAAGATATTTATTATGATTTTGTTAGTCGTAAAGTTCCATGGGAATTTAACTAAGATTTACAAAGAACAAATCAGTCCTACATGTTAATAGGATAAAGAGAAACTGAGGCACTACAATTCTGCCAATTTCTGAAAAGTTACATAAAGGCACAAAAAAAACAACAACACAAAACAACAAAAAACAGCTTCCTTAATAAATTATATGCTTTAACCTGATACCAAAATTTCTAAACTCCAGCAGCAAAATTTAAGTACTCTCGAAAATAACAAAAAGCTAAAAATAATTATAATTTTCGAGACAAAACATAAACGAAACGAATGTATAGGTCTGGAAAAATATCGGAAGCAGTTACAGGTGCCCAACAACACATTTATCTTTATATATATATATATTTATCGAACTTCATTACAACTAGTAAAAACTCAGACCTAGGTAAGATCAGGCTTAATCTGCTTATAAAGCTTCAACGCTTGAAGAACTCACATGGGGAAACTTTTATAGAAAACCTCAATAAGACTTTTTTAAATCTATATAATTATAAGATGAAGTTAAGATCCACTATTTCGAAACAAGAAGTTTATACGGAAAGAAGTTTCGATATTGTCACATGGTCTTTTCGTAAGCAAAGGAGGATAGTGGAAATGGTCAAAACTAGTTGTTCAGTAAAGTGGATATTAATTTGATTTTGTAGTACGTTACTTGGTATTGTGTATTTACCTACTATCCAATAATGTTATAAATGAAGTGGAAAAGAAAGTATTAGCCATTTCTTGGACTTTTTAAATTAATACTTTATAAAATTAAACAGGAATGAAACAATGAAGATAATGAAACACCTTTTAAGCATCTTAAAACATATGTAAACAATTCCATATTTACATGCCTACAATTCAACCCAAACCTAAAAACCTTAGCTCATAAAAGTTAGATTCCCATAAAAACTAAGTAAAAACAAACATCATTATCATTAAACTCGACAAAGGTAATATACTCGCGATCTTAAATAGAATAGACCACACAACAAAGTTTTAACATTCTGATAGGAAACACTAAATTCTCAAAGCTCGACAAAACTCCAACAAAGACCATAGGAATCAAAGTAAATAAATACTTTTTTACAATCATAAAAGGATAATGTGATAGATATGAAGACCTACAGTCAGATCAAACCCTGTGGATCGCAAGCCGGAATCCTATATGAGTTATCCAAAATCCATAAAATAGATTACCCGATAAAACCTATTGTCTCAAATATTGGTTGATTTATCACAAGCGTGCCAAATATTCAAAAAACAACCGCAAAGTTTCACAACAAATGAATTTACGTTAAAGTACAGCTTTGAATTTATAGATAAGATTAGGAAACTTTGATGAATGATGAAGACATAACAATAGAAAGTCTCGATACTGAATTAATTTCACTAATATCCTGTAATCAAAACCATAGCCATCTGTTTAATATACAAAGACAAAAAAAATGAACTCCGCAGATTGATTCTAGCACTAAAGAAAATGAAGAACAGATTGCCTCTACATGTTTTCTAGAAACAGTTACCGAAGAATCGCCCTTCCTATTCAATAGAAAAATATACGAACAGAAAGACAGGGTCAGCATGGGTTCAAGTGTAACACCTATACTAGCAGCATCTTCTAGATAAAGAATTTAGTGTTTTAAAATATAATAAGGCCTGGTAGTAATATCTTATGATAAGTATAATTATAATCATGCTTCATCAGCTTGTAAAAGGCGTTCACACAATATTAACTGTTCTTGTAACAAATGTTCTATGTATATAGTGTTCCGACCACTACTGTGTTTGTTGTATCCCAACTGGCCTGAATAGCTCTGGATTTAGCGATACGCGTCGTTGGCAATGGATATGACAAATATGATATGTTTGGAATGCTGTTGTTACACACCCTTCTAATTCTTGTAAAATCCCCTAGAGACTAGATTAAGAACGTAGTGTTTAAAAATGTAATAGGTCTAATATTAATGTCTTCAGACAAGTATAATTATAATCATGCTTCATCAGCTTGTAAAAGACGTTCACACAATATTAACTATTCTTGTAACAAATGTTCTATGTATATAGTGTTCCGACCACTACTGTGTTTGTTGTATCCCAACTGGCCTGAAGAGCTCTGGATTGAGCGATACGCGTCGTTGGCAATGGATATGACAAATATGATATGTTTGGAATGCTGTTGTTATACACCCTTCTAATTCTTGTAAAATCCCCTAGAGACTAGATTAAGAACGTAGTGTTTAAAAATGTAATAGGTCTAATATTAATGTCTTCAGACAAGTATAATTATAATCCTGCTTCGCCAGCTTGTAAAAGACGGTCAGACCACATCTTCAGGTGTTCTCACCGAACTAAACGATTAGAAGTCTGTCCAAGAAACTACAAGTTTCTAATTTATCAAACATGCGTAGACGATGCCTTGGATGTCTTTCGTAAAAAACAAATACGTTCCTGAATTATCTGACCAATCATTAAAAATTTACCATCGAAATATAACAAAATTTCTTCCTGCTATTTCTAGACACTTTGGTATTAAGCAAGGGTAAAATCTCTGAGGATTTATGATAGATTGCAATAACATTCTCAGAATTATATAAAAACCGTAATAACTTTACTCCACTAAAATACAAAGAAAACTGATCAATATTGTATTGCATACAACATTTCAGTATGTACGGACAATACATAACATTTCCGTTCACGGGTAAGTATGGACTGAAAATCAGATGACAAATAATCAAACTTATTTAAAGAGCCTTCCGTACATCAAACTTATTTAAAGAACCTTCCGTACATGAAACTAATCAAACTTATTTAAAGAGCCTTCCGTACATCAAACTTATTTAAAGAGCCTTCCGTACATCAAACTTATTTAAAG
>NW_013665872.1:367067-375565 GCF_000517525.1 Limulus polyphemus | reverse complement strand
TAAAGAACCTTCCGTACATGAAACTAATCAAACTTATTTAAAGAGCCTTCCGTACATCAAACTTATTTAAAGAGCCTTTCCGTTCATCAGATTAATCAAATTTATTTAAAGAACCTTCCGTACATGAAACTAATCAAACTTATTTAAAGAGCCTTCCGTACATCAAACTTATTTAAAGAACCTTCCGTACATGAAACTAATCAAACTTATTTAAAGAGCCTTCCGTACATCAAACTTATTTAAAGAACCTTCCGTACATGAAACTAATCAAACTTATTTAAAGGAACCTTCCGTACATCAAACTTATTTAAAGAGCCTTTCCGTACATCAAACTTATTTAAAGTCTTCACGTACATCACACTAATCAAACTTATTTAAATAGCCTTCCCGTGCATCAAACTTATTTAATGAGTCTTCACGTACATCAAACTTGTTTAAAGAGTCTTCCCGTACATCAAACTTATTTAAAGAGCCTTCCCGTACATCAAACCAAGTGCGAGAATAACAAACTCTTTCACTTTCAAGGACAAGAATGATATGACGAACAGGTTAAAGGTCATTTATAAACATCAGTGTCACGAGTGCAAGGACATCTACATTGGGTTAACAACCCGTACAAAACAAAAACACACTGACGCCAAAAAACTTTATAGTTCGATCATGTATCACATCTTGACAGTATGTGGAAAAAATGCCAGAAGTATAAGAACAACGGACAACAACTCTGCATCACAGAGACAGTTACTCATCAATATAGTTACACCGACACTGAAAGAAAGTGCAACAAGCCTAGTGTTAGAAATATGAACCATATGTACATGACTACATTAAACTTTTTTCAGCTTCTAAAAGTTATATAATGTTAATAATTTCTCCATCTTATGTTGCGTCTATATTCTGTTAATCAGTTACTTCTTGGTCTCAGTATAGAAGCCGAAACGTCGTGCCATTTTCCTTCAATAGGCAGTCTCAGTCAATTAAAGTTCTCAAACCTACAGTTACTGCTGTATTTTTATGAATTTTACCACAGTATTGTATTTAATAACATCATAACTAAGATAGATCAAAGAGACGTTTATACACAAAAGCTGTTAGCTATTATAAACTATTCTCTAAGCTACTCGGTTGGTAATACAAGACTGTTATGTAAGGAGACACATCAGCAAACACATAAACAAACTAAGATAGCAATAATCAAAGTCGAAAATATTAAAACAAAACATGCACAATGTAGACAAGATACACAACTATATATAGTTCGAAATTATCTGCACTATGTTTTACAACGTTTACAACATAATCAACTTAACATATCAAGCTTTCATTGCAAAATCTGAGTTTACAACCGATCATCACCAGGTGGTGCTACATGTAAACAGGTGACAAGTGCGGGTAAAGAGCGTAGCGTTTATTGCAACGGTTGTAGTCACGCGCTGTGGGTTGTATGGTGCGCGCGAACAGAGAAGCGTGAAACTTTCCCCAAGAAAACGATGTTGTCTATACTGTTGTGGCTTTTGTTTTTTGAGGGTGAGTTATTTATCATTCGAATTTAAGCTTCATAGCCACTTGGATTTTTTTACATTTCTTATGATTTTTTTCAGCATTACATATTTAGTTATAGACAGGAGAAGGGTAATGTGATGTTTTTAAATAAGTTTTCTGTTCAAATATTCCATAAGTTAACGAAAATCTGGTCTATTGTAGCTTTGCGTGTTTTTTTTTTTAAAGAAGCACTCTACATGAATTTTCCCAAACAGTTTTATATTCAGGATGGAAACACTAATCTTTTCCAGAATATTGAATGTTTGCAAGCAGTAGGGGGAAGGCGTGTGGTAATGTTTTCTCTATACTAGCAGCAAAATATGCATTATCGACGTCCTTTTCATACATACAATCGTAGTGCAACGTAAGATTTTGTCGTGTAAAAGTATGACGTGAATAGTAGTTATTGAAGAATCTATTGGTTCAAAGCAATAAATATAAGACATTTCAAGTATCAGAGTGAGAAAAAGAATAAGGGAAAAATTATGCCGAGACGGGAAACCCAAAATTGACTAGCTGTTTTTGTAGCATATAACCGCAACACTAATGCAAAAGTACATTTACAGGGGTACATTATGAACTCATGAGTAGTCGCACTGTTCTGTACAATATAGAATTAGCACACTGTTTCATGACCTGAATTCAGTGACCTATATGAAATGCAGTGTTATCACACTGTTTTCTCATAAAGTCACCTAAATTCGGATAATCAATACATTTCTGTTACTTAGCACACTGTTTCATGATCTATAACCTATGTAGTGTTAACATACCGTTTTATGACTTGTATACAAAGTTGTCATATAACACCGTCTGTTGACTTAGCTTTAGCACACTGTTTTATATATAAAGATGTGTTAGACGATTTTTTATGAGTTAATCTAAGGTAGTGCTAGAATTTTGTGCAACGTGGTCTTAACATACTGTTATTACCGTTTAATGAACTTTATGTAATATAGTGTTAGCATACTGTTATACTGTTTAATGGACTGCATGTAATGTATGTTTGCATACTGTTCAATGAATTATATATAATGTAGGGTTAGCATACTGTATAGTGAATTCTGTATAATGTTGAGTTAGCATACTGTATAGTGAATTCTATATAATGTTGAGTTAGCATACTGTATATCAACATTATATAGAATTCACTATACAGTATGCTAACTCAACATTATACAGAATTCACTATACAGTATGCTAACCCTACATTATATATAATTCATTGAACAGTATGCAAACTTAAATTACATGCAGTCTATTAAACAGAGTATGCTGACACTACCTTACATGAAGTTCATTAAACAGCACAACAGTATGTTAACACTGTATTCCAATAAGCTCGTTAAACGTTATAACAGTTTGCTGACATTACATTACACGAAGTTCATTAAACGGCACAACAGTATGTTAACAATACATTACATAAAGTATATAAAACAGTATAACAGTAAGATAACACTACGTTACATAAAGCTCGTTAAATGGTATCATAGTATACTTGCATGACACTACATAAAGCTCATTAAACATCGTAACAATATGCTAATACTACATTACATAAACAAAACATTATAACATTGTACTAACACTACATTATATATAATTCTTTATACATTTTGCTATCATTACATCGCATAAAGTTTATTAACTACTAAAACAGTATGCTAACCATTACATAAAGTTTCATAAACGGTATAACTAGTGTTAACATACTGTTGTGCCGTTTAATTAACTTCATGTAATGTAGTTTTAACCTGCATTTATGCGGTTTAACGAGCTTTATGTAATGTAGTGTTAGTATATTGTTATAATGTTTAATAAACCTTATATAATATAGTGTTAGCCTGCTGTTATACCGTTTAATGAACTTTTTGTAATGTAGTATCAGGACGTTGCTGTGTTACACCTATATAATGCAGTGTTAAAGCAATGTTTTATGAGCTTATATAGGGCAGTGGTAGAAACTTTCCTTTGACCGTTATTTAATGTAGTTCTATGAACTTTATTGTAGGGTAGTATTAGATCTTTGATCTTCAGGTAATGTAATGTCAGCACTATTTATATTACCATGATGTAAAGTAGTTTTAGCATATAATCTTATGACCTTTATACAGTATACTTAACACACTGTTTTATGATGTCTATGAAATATTTTGGAAGCACATTTTCTTATAGCTTTTAAAAGTACGATACCACCTTACTTTTGGTATTATACAGGATATAAAAAAAACGTAAAAAGTTAAGCTACTTAACTTCATTTTCACTGATGATAAACATTTCCAAAATCTTCTGCTTTTGAGCCATTTAAATCAGTATATTTCATGAATAATTTTATAAAGAAATACATCAGTAAACATCGCCAGGAACTCTGTTTATTTATTTTTTCTGTATGAGATGACATTAATATTCTTTAGTCAAATGTAAGCACCGAGCTATTTTAAAAACATTGCACTTTGTGTGGAAAGAGAGGTACCTTTTAAGTTTCTTTCTGTTTCCTTTCTATAGTTAAAAGTATCCTATAAAGTCTATTCATGACCATCTATATATTAAAATTATATTAATTTTCTTAACATTTTTTCCACAACCTGTCAGTCATAAGATAAAATAACAGGTTTTTTTCATGCCAAAATGTATAATTTGGACTGTGTAACAAATATCACTTTTTAAGGCAAAATATTGACCTTTTATGTAACAATGAAGTTGTAAAACACTATATTGCCCGTTTTAAGTGCAAAATATCTAAGGAGACTAACATTTTTACAACCCATAATGTCCTAAAATTTAATGGACTAAAGTTCTAAATCTTAGAAAAATATCCATTATTGCAGAATAATATTTCATATTTTTCAAAACCGAAAAGACATCTGTTTAAAAGCAAAACATTAAATCCTTTACAGTAGTCCAACCCTAAATATACCTATTTCTTAGTGTATTATTTTGATAATAAAATTATTTGAGCCTCGCTTGGCTTGGTGTTTAGGGCGCTCAACTCGCAATTTGCGGGTCGGGAGTTCGAATCCCGTCACCGAAAATTCTCGCTCTTTCAGGCGTGTGAGCGTTATAATTTGATGATAAAGAATTGCCCAAGAATTGACGGCGGGTGGCGTTGACTAGCTGCCTTTCCTCTAGTCTAGCAATCTATAATCTATCTATTCTAGCAGTCTATAATCTAAATTAGAGACGGCTAGCGTAGATAGCTCTCATGTAGCTTTGCTGGAAATTCAACAAACGAATTATTCATCTAGGCTCCAGTTGTATAAAACTAACATTTTAATCTTTATTTCGCGAAATAATCTCTTGCAACACAATTTTGTGTTAACATCCTTTGAATCTTTATTTCTCTAGAGTAGCTATATCTCTAGAGTTTTAACGCCATCTTAATCTTTATTTGGCAAGAGCACTTGCAACATAATTTTAACCGTTTTAAAGTTGCTTGAACAAACTCTAATATATTGGTTGTTAAAGCACATTCACAGAAATTATATCAATAGGACTTAGTAAAATCGATTTAAATCTATAACATAATTATACTACAAAAACGAACATTCGTTGGAGACAATGTTACACTGAAACATCCAAAGATACCTGTATACCTATTACAAACGTATATATTCAACATGAATATAAATTAACTAGACCTTCTTTGAAGTAAATTAATCTCAAATTATTTTCAAACCAAGCATAACGTTTTTAGTAAATGTTACTAGATGCAGTACATGCGCAGTAGTAATTTAATAAATTATTGGATCATAATATTTACACTATATTCTCAATTTCCAATCAAACAACAATACCTACTTAACCTCAATACTTCAATAAGTCGATAAGAATTGACATCAAGAACACATAAATCGCTGAAACATTTAAATAGTCAAGAAACCATAACTCCAAATACCCATAAAAAAACACCAAGTAATTAATGATGGTATATCCACCTTAATATTCATGAATTTATTAACAAACTCTTTCGACAGTGATATGAAAATACATAATTGATGTGTTTTTGCTGATAACGAACCCACCCACCCATCCCACCCTCTCTTGTCAGTTTTCCTGAGAGTGAGCTACTATGAAGATATAACTATGATTTTGTGCGCACATTAAGCTAAATGGTTACTGAGGTTTTTGATTTTTTGGCAATTCTATGGATTGCTTAATGCTACGGGATGAGGGAATACGATAATAAAATATGATCATTGGCGAGACATGCTAATTCAACAATAGATGTGTATGTAGTGTTCTACTTATTAACGAGATATTACCTTTTAGATGTTGTCACTAGTTTTTGTTTTTCACTGTTTCGTCTTTGTTACAACTACGTTGCTGATTCGCACAAACTGCCTTTTCAGGGGGATACTGATGAAAGCTTTAGTGATGTTTTTTTTTAACAAAATATATATGATAAGCATATACAACTTAAATTTTTGTTCATTCTAAGTATACACTATTTCACAAATAACTATATACATATTTCAGTAACCTATATATTCCATAAAGTGTTCATATCGTACCTTAACGTACGTAAGCCTGGTTATCGTAAGTACACAGTACAACTAAATAATAAATTTATCGGTTATCAAAAGCAAAAATGTCCAAAGAGGGTATTTCAACAAGTTGTAAAGGGATCCTCCCCATCTTTCGATATAGGAGTTCAAATATAAATGACCGAAAGCACATTTAATAGACTCACAGTATATTTGTTTGGTGTTTATTTAAATACGTTGCTAGACGATAAATCTAAGCCAGTTTTCTGCAAACAGATGGCGTTGAGGTCGTGTTACGTATATGAAGTTCATCATTACGAAGAAAATTAGGACGTTTATCAAAATATAAAATAACACAAATACGCTCATAATGAAATTATTCAACTACGTATTACATTAACCATCATCTTGTTACAAATGAGGAGTCGATTATTTTGTGTGAAGCAAAGATTTTCATTGAAATAAAATAAATCATTTAAAATGTTCTACTTAACGAGTTTCACGTATTAAATCATAAAAAATCAAGGTTATTACTTATGTAGTAATTCTCAGTTGTGCCTGTGTATGTATCTTAGTTTATTTGATTTTTGAACTCCTCCCACAGTTTTTGACCAAACGATTTGCAATTTTTATATGTAAACTCTTAGGTCTCATGGCATGTAAATAAAAAAAAAATATACGAAGAATTGTTGATAAGGCCTCAAAAATGCAGAATTTATTTGTTTGTTGTTAAGCACAAAGCAATAGAATGGGCTATCTACCACGGGTATCAAAACCCGGTTATTAGCGCTATAAGCCTTCAGACTTACTACTGAGCCACTGGGGGCAAATGGGGAGTCAAGGGGTAGTTGATGCTCTCAGGTTTGATCGTAGTGACTTATTTGAAATTCATTGTTAACATTTAAGAAGCCAGAAAAATAATAATATACACTCATATTTTGGAAATTTACAAACTTGATCTCCCATATTAGGGCCCAAAAGTTTTCAAGACTTGATACATGGAGTTAGACGAAAACTTAAATAATAATGCAAGTGTTTAGAGTAACTAAATTTTTGTATTGGGGCTGCCTAATACGGGGATCGATGGGGGGGGGGACTCAGTATTGACTATGCATGTTTAGCTGAAAACATACAAGAACAAATAACTGGGTGTTCAAAACAAGCTGCCCGAAACTTTCGCACAGCTGTTAGTTCCCGTGAATTTTCTAATAAAAATTACTATACAAAGTTTTCGCTGCAGTAAAATAAAATAAGATACTTTTTGTTTAATAGGCCAAAAGAGCTTGCTTATACTTGAACTTTGTTAATTTCTTACGTGTTAAAGCTCGAGAATGTAGTTTGTCCTGAAAACTACGAAATTTACTGCGGACGAGGAGTACGTCGAACATTTATTAATGACCGGAATAGGTTTTAGTTACGGGTATTCCAGATGTAAGACAATATTTGTATTATTGGTATAAATTATGAATTTTGACGGCAAAAAAAGAGTATAAAATACATAATGACTGTTTTGAAGCATTGTTAATAAGTATGCCGCCAAATATATAAATTAAAGCACATTATAATTTCGGTAAACAAAAGAAACACATTTAAAATGTGGAGGGGGGAAGTATACAAATCTTTATAGGTCATGGTCGTCCTCACCCAGCCTTAAAGATTTTATGAACAAACGGTAATCTAGGACACATTACAAGTCTATAAATCGGTAACGAGGGTTACCTCTATCTTATCAAATACAGGAGGTGAACAACGAGTGCAAATCAATGTTATGACAAGTGTCAATCAATTGGTTAAAAACAACAATAACTACTGAATTATCAAGCAGGCAAGATTCATATAGTAAAATACAAACTAATAATACCATAAAGCTTTAATATTAGACATTATTTGATGTTGAAGGAACTTGTGGATTATATTAGGTCATCAAGAAATTAATGTCGCGTATATTAGTTAAATAAACCGCCTAAACGTCACGTTAGTGTAGCCTATATAATGTGTAAAATTTAATTTACTCTAATCCCTTATAGTGATGGTACACGACGAGACACACATTCGGTATGTAATGGTGTTTGAATACAAGAAGGGAAACAACGCCTCTGCAGCCCCAAAGAATATCAAAGAAGTTTATGGAAATGTTTTGAACGTTCGTAAGTGTCAACGATGGTTCAGCAAATGTCATTCAGGTGACTTTAGCTTTAAAAACTATGATGGCAGAGGCTGACATGTTGGAATTGATATTGATGCTCTAAAGACGCTTGTTGAGTCTAACCCAAGGCAACACACTCATGAAATGGCCATGAAATTGCATGTCTCTCATGAAACAATATGTAAACATCAAAGGAATATGGAAAAATTCCATAAAGAAGGTGTTTAGGTGCCTCACGAACTCTTCCCCCACCCACCATATTCTCCAGATATGGCACCATCAGATTACCATCTTTTTCTTTCGCTCCAACACCATCTTAAACG
>NW_013665872.1:363705-366996 GCF_000517525.1 Limulus polyphemus | reverse complement strand
ATTAACAACCTGATTGTAAGATGGAAAGCATCATTGATAAGAATGGAGACTATTTCATTTACTAAATGTTTTGTTTTGATATATGATATAAGTTCTTCGGGTTTTTTCATCTAAAAAAGCGACATTAATTTCTTGACGACTTAATATGTTATTTTCACATTACATTTCCACACTTGAATTCTGGATTGTATTAAGATATCTTGTGTTTCAAAAACTTATGTTCGCACATTCCCGAATATATTATGTTTCAACAAGCATAATTTAAAACATCTGAATGTTCTGTGTGGAAATTACCGACAATGTTGTTTTTCAACAGTTGTATTTTAAATGTTTTGACGTCTATGTTTGCTTATTCTCTGGTATGTTGTTTCAACAAATGTATTTTATAAGGATTGACGTTTCTGTTAATTTATTCTCGAGTATGTTGCTTTTCAATTATTATATTTTAAAATTTAACATTATATTTTAACGAGCATATTTTAACAATATATATTGGGAAGTGTAGGCTTATAATTTGATTTATTGTTTAAAGATACAAGAGCACGTTATTATTAAGGCTTAGTTTAATAGGCTTGCAATAAGTTTGAATTAGGATTATAATGCAACGCAGTCGGAAGGTATATTAATTATATTGAGTATATTGCATTATTTCATCAGCATAGATATCAACGGTCTATTTGATCGTAAGCACAACAACACTTCACAAGATTCAACTAGATTATTCTATTTAGAATAGGCCTAAATCGATACATCTAGTGTTGGAACAAATTACGGAGTAAAAGTGCTTATGACCGATGAAACTGTGTAAAGATATTAAAATTTTACATCCCTTATTCGTTATAACGGGGGGAGAGACCATGGGTTCCCATCTCCAGTTGGGGAGTGGACAATATATTTTGATATGTTACGATTTCTTCACTCCGAGTTGAGTTGCTGGTCCAAAATAATGACTTGCAATATACAGACAAATATTTTAGATGGACGTGTTTACTGGAGATAAAGAGTAGGAAATATAAGATAAAGTGGTTAAGGTAAAAAATAGAAGGCAATGCTAGTTGGACGTTAAATTGCCTATTTTCACATTCATTTCGCTGGTGATGTTCTCTGGTTTTCATCATATCTTGTCCCCATTGCATCGAAATAAAACCAGATTACCACACAGTAAAGCTTCAAACTCGTACTGTTGATGAAAGATTCATTCACCCTTAAGTCTGCCTCCTCCTCCACACACACACATACACAGATTATGTATGCAACCCGATTAAATGAAATGGTAAAATTCAAGAAACTATCAAATTTTTAATATAATAACGCAAACTTAAAAGAAAACGTCCATTTATTGTTATTTTTTAAAGGTTTTGAAGATCTAAAATTCATTTCTATGTCCATGAAGAGGTTTTTTTGCAATGAATTATTTGATTCTCCGTGTTGTTCTTCTGCCTCAAAGGGCGAAATTATTTCTATTAGTTATATGAGGTATTGTTATACTTAACTATAACGTGTATCATTCTTGAACGCTTGTTTGTAAGAACCACTTAACAAACTCGAAAATTTCTTTCGAGATATAAGAAAAGTTTCTAGCTGTAATCGCAAAAATACAACAACAATAGCAAGAGAGATCCTACAAAAATCTTCTTTCCGAGAAACTGTTACTTTCACAGTAGAGAAAAATCTTCAACCGTCTTTGTTGCTTGTTCCTGAGACATTGTGTTGAGAGCCCTCCTTCAGCCGAACCATTCAGCTTTGTTGTTCTTATATCTCAAAACCGATATCTATTTCTCGGTACCATCCAGCTTGAATCCCGGAAAATCCTGGCTGATTCATATATATAAACAGATGAACACGTAGAAACAGAGAGAGATATCTCAGCATTTTCAAGGCCACCATAGGACATCCGGCAAGCTCTTGACTAGAGAATAAAAGAAACTTGGTTTTGTGTGTTTTACAAGAAGTAAACGCTACCACACGTGCATAGAATCCGTCAGTCTTGAAGAAGATATTTCAAACACCCGACTTCTGAAAAATAAGAGAACGTTCTTCCTTCTAAGAATAGGATGAGAAAACTTTCGATAGCAGTCGTGTGCGTTTAATGATTTTGGTCACAGTTACTAGGGTTGGAGAATGCGCTAGAAATATTGTTTATGTGTGTACTGTGAACCTTTTTTCTTTTTATTCAAGAGTATTAATGACAACACAGTTGTGTTCGCTCTTAAAAGTGATGGTGAAACAAAAATGTAAACATTTAGATACGAACATTCAAAATATGCTTTGAAAATATATGCTTCAGCATTTCTTATTTAAAATATTTATTTTCAATATGCTCACCACGTGACGATAACTGAATGTGTAATTAATGAAGACTTGATATTAAGATGTTTAAATTGTTTCAATTCGTCCATAATTCATGACGTGAGACCTCAACTGTTAGTTGTTGGTACTTTGAATGAAGTGCGATGTTTCATGTCTCAAAACATCATCTGTAAAGAAATTGTTCTGTGCTTAGATTAACCAAAAAACACGTTTCATTTCTCAAAAAAGATAAATGCTCAACAAAACTCAAGCATTTAAAAAACTATATAAAGCATCGGGGAGCAAGGGGGCACTTCCTCTCCTGAAAAATGAGAAACATGATTCTTTTTTTATTCATTCAACATATATATATATATGTATTTACAAGTTTTTTATTCATTTCACAATTTCACACTACTTATTACACTTAATTTTCAATTCTAATAAAAGTCGCCAGGTTTGTCAGCATCTTTACTTAAAGTCTCTAGATACCTACCCTGTAGCTAAATATTTAAAAAAAGGCGTTACAACGGCCATTCTCACTCAGGTCATCAAAGAGACTAATGCGGTCTTGCCGACATCACCTGAGCTCTGACACAGTGTGATCGGGGTCAACCTGTTGTCACAAGCCGGTAATAGCGGCAGCAGGTTATCAAAGAGACTGTCGCAGCCTCGCAGACATCCCCTGAGTCCTGATACAGTGTGATCGAGGTCAACCTGTTGTCACAAGCCGGTAATAACGGCAGCAGGTTATCAAAGAGACTGACGCAGCCTCGCAGACATCCCCTGAGTCCTGACACAGTGTGATTGGGGTCAACCTATTGCCACCTGTTGGTATTACTGGCAGCAGGTTATCAAAGAGACTGACGCAGTCTTGCAGACATCCCCTGAGACAGGGTGGTCGGGATCAACCAAAATTTACTATTATGGAGTATATATAGCTGCAGGTCTGCAGTATGGCTTAAACTAACCTTACAAATGTTAAACCCATCAAATCTGACT
>NW_013665872.1:349350-362726 GCF_000517525.1 Limulus polyphemus | reverse complement strand
ATCTGACTGTGGGAGCTTGCCTATTCTCTTGACTGTAATGGTAAAACTTTGAAGGCGGGTCCATCGTCCCTTGATTTTGACTTGGCCCCCTTACCCCCGGAAGTCTTTCTGCGGACTCCTATGTAAAGCATGTTTTTAGCAGAAAAAAAACAATAAGAATAGAAAAAATAAACATGCAAAATTAATCATGTGTACCATGTGATAGGAAGTGAACACCTGTGTTTTTACCAGATGTGACATGTGATACGAAATTAATACCTATTTTTGATCGGATCTGCCTCGTGAAAAGAAATGGATGCCTGGTTTTAACGATATCTATTATATGAAAGAAAGTAAATAGGCAGTTACGAAAAATGTCATTAGTTTAGTTTAGCAAAAGAACGCCAATATTATGGTAAAATATAGATATAAAAAAAAAGCCGAGAACATATTTCCTAAGAAAACGAGAAATAGTGGAATTGCAGGATAGCCACAGCTCAATTTTTGTTTTGGTTTCGTTACCAACGGAGTTTCTTTTATTCTCAAAGAACAGGCATCATAAGCCTTTTATCTGAGGATAAAACATTATTGATACAAAATAAAAATAGAACAATAACTAAGACTGAACTGTGCTCAGTGTGGGAAGCCATTTGTTATAGACATGTAATTGAGGTAGACAAAATGATAAATTAAAAAAATGAAAGAGGGTAAATAAAAAGATTGAACAAGATCGTTTGTGTTTCAGACGTATTCTATAATGGATATCTAGGAACGTAAAGAATATCCGTGCGGATTTAAATAGCAACACATGCTTTGTCATCAACCAATCATTAATGTACAGTTGTTATCAAAGGGAGTCGAACTTTTTGGATAACTGTGTACACAACCAACTAACGAAAACTTATAATAATCTAACAGGTACCAACTTCAGCTCTTTATACACTGTAATATGTATAACATCGTGCACAGTTTAATGAAAGAAAAACAAATTCTAAAAGGTAATCTATCAGAACTGAAGATGGAGAAGAAAAGGCTATTTATATAGAACAATAGGTTATCAAATTCGTTGGATTGCATGTACTTATTGGTGTCACCAAAATCTCTGTTACTTCTAAAGCGTTCTCGACAACAGTAAAGGCTAATACAAGACACACGGAAGAAAAGTTGGCTCCTGATAACGACATGGGGAAAAGAGACTTCACAACACAATGTCTTATAGTGTTTTCTGACAGGGATTTTTATCTTTTTGTGGAATGTGATTTGATATTATTTCATATCCTGGGACAGATACCATTATTTCTAACGTAAAGATACAATTACTTTTTGAAAATTTTTTTTTGCCTGTTAAACATAAATATATAATTATATATATTCAAGTGCAATAGGAAGTGACACCTAGTTTTTTTATCAGTTATGCCATATTATAGGCAGTGAACACCTGTTTTTTTACCAGTTATGCCATGTTATAGGAAGTGAACACCTGTTTTTTTTACCAGTTATGCCATGTTATAAGAAGTGAACACCTGTTTTTTTACCAGTTATGCCATGTTATAGGAAGTGAACACCTGTTTTTTTACCAGTTATGTCATGTTATAGGAAGTGAACACCTGTTTTTTACCAGTTATGCCATGTTATAGGAAGTGAACACCTGTTTTTTTACCAGTTATGTCATGTTATAGGAAGTGAACACCTGTTTTTTACCAGTTATGCCATGTTATAGGAAGTGAACACCTGTTTTTGACCACACACAATGTAAATTATCACTCGAGAATGATAAGAAAAATTAATACATTCTCTCATATACTTTATCGAAATCAGGCTGCTAGTGTCCTTATAGATCTTTAAGGATCAGGAAAACGACAATATTTTAAAGGAGATTTGGTGTGAAACATATCGCGTAAAAATCTTTGAAATATTATTAAACAACTGCTAGTTTTCCCATGGTGATATTAACAATAAGTGTGAAAACGTTTCACGTTTAAAAAGGTGCTGAAAAATAAGAGTTTTATGTAATACATTTTAAATTAAAGAACTTTTACTATAAATAGTTTCTGTTAATTTTAAGCTTTTCCCTGTGTTCTTTCTTTTGGATTTTGTAGCCTACTGTCAATGACAAATGTCAAGAACTTAGTTCTTAACCATTAAGCCTACTATTTTGAGCGAAAACAAATATAAAAAAGTATTTATATACAGAGTAAATCTAGTGATCAGTTTTGAAACTACATAATTAATATATTGATAATTTGCCCCCCCCCCGAAAAAAAATCCATCATTCACACTAACTTATACATATGTCTCTACTGAACAAATACTGTTTGCGTAAATATAACCACTTTTGTATTTAACATTAGCAGAGATTACAAGATACAAAAGATCGAATCCAATACCTTGTATCTTATGTGATCAGTAACGTTAAGAGTTTAGTGCTTGTGAAGCAATCCTTCAGTTTGACTAGGACTATTGTGGTTTGATTTCCTTTTGTGTGACCGTATAGACAAAATAAAGAAACGTTATTCATGGCTATTTCCTTTTTCCGGTGTACTATGTGTGTACTTCCTGTGAAGTTTTTATCCTTTCTTATAATCGGTTTTCTCTTTTATCCCAATTAACCGGAGAAATTAACTAAAATGAGTCAGGTAACCAGAAACCGAATGTTGGTCTTATTTATTGCATAGAAAAATAAATATATTATTAAGAGAATTGAGCTTTAAAAATGTTCCATCTGAGACTTGATACACGGCACATTTTGCTTCTGTTATCAACTTACTTAGAACACTTGCCAAGTGAACGTAGAAAAACGAGACTGATGGATTTCCCAAGATCGTTTATATATTATTACGTAGAATTTATCAACTTGAAACAACAACACTAGAAATCTTAAGACAAACGTTTGAAATATATGCTTAGATCAAAATTCATTATTTTATGAAATAATGACATTGTAAACAAAATCTCTGTGGAGTGTTCACACTCAAACATAATTATCTCCTTAGTTCTAATGATGTATGTTAGTTAACAGTAATAACATACGTTTTACTGATGTATGTTAGTTAACAGGAATAACGTACGTTCTAATGATGTATGCTATTTAAATGGACAACGTAGGTCTTACTGATGTACGTTATTTAGCAGGAAAAGTAGTCCTACTCATGTGTGTTATTTAAATGGGAAACGTGCGTTTTACTAATGCACGTTATTTAACAGGACAACGTAATCCTGCTCGTGTGTATTATTTAACAGGAAAACGTACGTTTTACTAATGTATTTCATTTAACAGTACAAACGTAGTCCTACTCATGTGTGTTATTTAAATGGACAACGTAGGTCTTACTGATGTACGTTATTTAGCAGGAAAACGTAGTCCTACTCATGTGTGTTATATGGGAAACGTCCGTTTTATTAATGCACGTTATTTAACAGGACAACTTAATTCTGCTCGTGTGTATTATTTAACAAGAAAACTTACGTCTTATTAATGTATTTCATTTAACAGTAAATAGGTACGCTTTACTGATACATGTTATTTAACAGGAAGACATATGCCCTATTGATATATGTTATTTAAATTAACATGTTCGAGTTTTTGGTTTTCAGTGCAACGAATATGAAAAGAACTTGAATAATTGATAGTTTACAAAGTACAAGAATAATGACTACGTATAGATAATGGAAAGGCGAACATTCTTCTTTTGTAAATTAACAGGTGACAGGCAAAAAACGAATGGCTGTAAAAATATTACTAGAATATTTTAAGTATGTTATCAGTAAAACCCTCGAAAATGTCTCTCTTGGTTCATCTTGTCACTCATATAATCGCCTATGAATATTTCATATGTGCATATTTTGAAAGCCCGGCAATTTGATTTAGCATCTTCTTAATAGTTTTGAATATTGTTGAAGATATGGAATATGTTTATAACATTTCTTCAAAGAGTCTAAAGTCATACATGATGTTTAAACCCTGATTATGAAATAAACGACGAAGGTAACAGCCTTAAAAGTGTCTGATGAAGTTTGTGATGAAATGCTTTACTAAGTTTTGTTATTACGAGAATTTTTCATTGAGGTTTGTAAAATATAAACAATAAAAAACTTTCTTAATATGTTGTACTGAAAGCTGTGTACTCGGGTACAAACCTTCAACACAAACGAATAGCTAGAAATAGGATATTTCAAGCAAATAGCAAGTTTACAATATCGTACTATAAAATGAATTTCTTAGCACTTCGAATTAAACTAATGCAATTTATGTTGACATTATTTCTGCACAGTTTTGAGGATATGGCTGTATTTAATAAGATAATACTAAGTAAAAACAATAATAGCAATTCTAATACATCATATGATAAAAGTATCGTAAATACGATAAAAATAACTTGCAACTCACGCCCTGTTGCTGACTGAATTACGATGGTTAACAACAAAATATAACCCGTAAGGAGCTAACCTTTGAATTTTATGATAGTTTTCACAGGCTAGCTGCATCCATTGGGACAAAACGACTCATCTTTACGTGGGAAGTGACGTATTCGTCAGAAGATTAAGTGCAAAAACTAAAGTTTGACATGCAGCTCAGGGCATTTCAACTGTACATGTGGGTGGACTCGTAGTCACTTTAGATGTTCGCATCAAGTAAATAGAAGATGCACTACGTTTTTTGATTTAGCTTGTATGACCTCCAATCCTGAGATAAATAGCTTCTCACTTATTTCCATTCGACATCTCAAACATAAACCACGCGAAAACTGAAAAAGAAATTTATTAAGATAATAGAAATATACTTGTAATTGTTTTGACGACATCGCAGGTCTAACGCACAATGTTGCTTAGTTGTCCTGAAATTATATTCGCACAACAGCATGAAAAGTTGTAAAACTTATGTATTATAATTTGATAAAATCAACCTTTTGTTGAAATGAAAATACCAAGGGCTAAAACTTCAAATAGAGTTCACAAAGATAAACCAATTATCTTTCACACAACGTTACAGCAAGTACAAAACATGCCTTAAGGTAGATTAAGCCTAATTCACGCCAGAGCAGCTTGTGTAACGTTCTCATAATGCATCAGGTTAGTTGTATTTTATTCATTATCAAAACAAGACTTTCTTTATTAATTAAATGTTAAATTGATTAGTTCGAATATTTTCACCATTTTCACGAGCACTATAATACAACATTCAATTTTGAAAGATACAGTATAAGGCAAAATACCCGGAAATTCTGTGTTTATTTTCCATCCTGTCATGTAGGAAATAAAGTTACATAGGTATTAGCGTTAGTGAAAATAGTGTCTATGGAAAGAATGATTTATGCATCTTTACATTTTTTATTATAATTGTCATCAATCATTTTTGATATTAAAATAAACTATAATCCTAAGGTTTTTCTACCGTACACTTAATTAAACTTTTAACAGTTTTCTTTTTTTAGTCAAAAGACTGTCTTGAATCGTTAGTGAGCATTTCAAAGGGGGAATAGCTTTATTCCAAAAATAGAAACAACGTGAAAATTCCACCCCAACATATGTTTTATAAACATATTGTGTAATATTTTTTCTAGGATATTCCAGATTTCTCAACTCACACAATTCGGTATAACGTTAACTGGGCCATAAACCAATGGTTTAAAGAGTGGGATTAAAGAGAGTTAGTATAGCGTAATCTAGTGATATAACGTCAACAATGTTTTGTTTTTAAAGATAATGGTTTCAACTTGGAGTATCTAAGAAATAAAATCGTCTGCTTCCTCATTTATTCTTAAAATTAAACATAATTTTGCAAATGATCAAATTTATACTTAAAAATTATTATAAGAACTTCTGAACTAATTTGAAGAATAGTGTGTAATAATATACCAACCATAACATGCATGCCATATTTAGTGATGGTGAGGCGTTTCACACAGAAAATATTAAAGATAATTGTATAAAATTTGAGAGTCACTTCGTTTCAAAATATTTAAGTAAGGATTATAAAGTACATGTAATAAATAAACTAAAGTGTTATATCTTTTTTTCAGCACTTAAATGTCGTTTTTCAAAAGATTTTTTGTTGTTAGTTAACACTCGAAAGCTACATTTCGAATTAATTTCGAAAGGCAGTCATTTCATTTCATCAACAAACCTTCAGCCGTGAACTTTTTAAATTAATAGTTTTTCACATTTAAGAAGTGTGAGGTTTTTTATTTCATAGGTGACGTAGATCTCAAAATGTCTTCAAAATCTAGTATACGTCTCCTGGCCTATTCCAGACCTTTAAGAAGGTATTAACTACGTTATCATGTTTCTTGAAACTGTATTCTAAAGGCTGTAATAATTATACGACAAAAAGTAATTGCGGTAAAATATATGACTTAAATTGATTTCAATAGATTATCCTTTAAACGTATAATGATACTTATATACTATTTACATAAAATATTGATGCAATGGGTCCTTTTTTTTTCGTGCGTGCACGTACTCTCAATTTAGCGACAGCGATAATGACAAATCGATCATGAAATTCTTGGTTTACACATCGGTGACTATTAGAACAGTTGTCTTTGGTTCTCATTAAATGTGTTTATATACATTGGTGATTAATAAAACAGTTGTCTTAGGTTCTCACTAAATCTGTTTATACACACATCGGAACTAATAGAACAGTTGTCTTAGGTTCTCACCAAATGTGTTTATACACGTCGGTGACTAATAGAACAGTTGTCTTAGGTTCTCACTAAATCTGTTTAAACACACATCGGTGACTAATAGAACAGTTGTCTTTGGTTCTCACTAAATGTGTTTATACACATCGGTGACTAATAGAACAGTTGTCTTTTTTTCTCACTAAATGTGGTATATACACATCGGTGACTAATAAAACAGTTGTCTTTGGTTCTCACTAAATGTGTTTATACACATCGGTGACTAATAGAACAGTTGTCTTAGGTTCTCACCATTAGTCACCGATGTGTATAAACACATTTAAAAACAGTTGTCTTAGGTTCTCACTAAATGTGTTTATACACATCGGTGACTAATAAAACAGTTGTTTCGGCTCCTCAACGATTTCTTTTATACATTATTGAATTAAAACAACAACATTTGTTTCTTCTCTTCACTAACTGTTTTTTTGTGTGCATAACTGGCTAACAAACCATTTTTTTTACCGAGAGCTTATTAAGTATCTTAATGTTAACACTGGCTAATAAAAATAATATAATAATAATTATTTTTCTGATATCATTTAAGGATAAATCCACTTGTGATAAACACTTTTTTCTTTCAATGTTTTTTTCGGAATATTCTTGATATATTTTGAAGCTAACGCCTAGAACTAGGTGTTAGCAGAAGGTTTCTAAAAGCAGTCAATCACTAAATCAGACCAGTGTAAAATATTCTGCATTCAAGCAGAATAGTGTATCATATTCTATAGTCAGTCAGAGCAGAGTAACATATTCTGGAGTAAATCACAGCAGTGTAAAATAGTCTACAGTCATTTAGAGCAGTGTATCATATTCTGAAGTCAAACAAAGCAGTGTAACATATTCTGTAGATGATAAGAAACCAAGACTATACAGAATCTTAGTTAGAACATCACATTTTTAAAAAATACAAACAACAATTTTACTTTTGCGTTTAGTTATTTTTGTCACATATTTTCCAAAGTCCTCAACTGCAAATTTTAACTTTACAATACTATAAAGATAGTTAACTTGGTATTGAGTATTTTGTTTTATATAAACTGGCTACATTCATTTAGCCTGTGTAGATTATAGCTGCTCCTGGTTGTCGTGGTTATGGGTGTCTCTAGGTTGGGTTGTGATATCTGTCAGTGTACTACTTCTGGTTGTCGTACATATTGGTGTCTTTATGTTGGGTTATATCTGTCAGTGTGCTATTTCTGGTTGTCGTGGATATGGATGTCTCTAAGTTGTGTTGTGATATCTGTCAGTGTACTACTTCTGGTTGTCGTGGATATGGGTGTCTCTAGGTTGGATTGTGATATTTGTCAGTATACTACTTCTGGTTGTCGTGGTTATGGGTGTCTCTAGATTAGGTTGTGATATTTGTTAGTGTACTACTTCTGGTTGTCGTGGATATGGGTGTCTTTAGGTTGGGTTGTGATATCTGACAGTGTACTACTTCTGGTTGTCGTGTTATGGGTGTCTCTAGGTTGGGTTGTGATATCTGACAGTGTACTACTTTATGTATCGTGAGTATATAGTCGTCTATTGTTAATATTTGAAATAAAGTTAAGGTTAATCCTCTTCTCAAATACATTTTATAAAAATTAAGCGTCTGATGATATTTTGTGTGACAGGAAATGAAAATATTTAGTCCTGGGCGTTACGGTCGTAAATTAGTATTTGCTATAGATACAGGGTAATGTTCAATACCAACAAAAAGGGCAAACTGGCACGGACGATTAAGTCTGAGTATTGACAAGGTCCTGAGGTGTTCTCGATCACTTCCCAGTGAGAGCTGTTTCTAAGCGACACATCCTTAAATTATGTACTCGATGGGATTGAAGTCCGATGAGCGTGAAAACCATTAATTTGGTCAAGCTCTTCGTTATGGAATGTGATTACAACACTTTGAGGACAGTAGCAACGAGTTATAGGACATGATTCTTATAATATGTGACAGGAAGCATGTCATTACCACCACATATTATAGGAATCAAGTCATTACCGCCACATATTATAGGAATCATGTCATTACCACCACATATTATAGGAATCAAGTCATTACCGCCACATATTATGAGAAGCATGTCATTAAATAACCAAACTAACTATGGGTACCACAATGAGAGACATGTTGTAGAAATCATGTCATTAGTGCTACATATTATAGGAATCATACCATTACTGTCACATATTATAGGAATCAAGTCATTACCGCCACATATTATGAGAAGCATGTCATTACTGTCACATATTATAAGAATCATGTCATTACTGCCACATATTATAAGAATCATGTCATTACCACCACATATTATAGGAATGTCATTACCGCCACATATTATAAACATGCTAGGCTAGTGTTTATCGTGTCTGTCATTGTGGTACCCATAGTTGGTTTGGTTATTACATGCTAGGCTAGTGTTTATCGTGTCTGTCATTGTGGTACCATGGTTGGTTTGGTTATTCCGTGTCTAACGAGTTTGACAGAGAAATACACAAAACAACGTTTTTTTCCAACACAAACCCTTCGTTTGCGGCTTGTGTAAAACTGCCTACCATCCCATTGGCAAAGATTTGCGAATTTTTGCAGGAAGCCATTTAAAAGGTTGCGCGCAAAATGCTTGCATCATATGATGTCAACCGCAGTTGATGGGTTAATTACAAGCTATAACTAAAAACTGTTTGTTTAATACTAGTAGCTATGTAATCCTGTTTGTTTAATATAAGTAGCTATGTAATCCTGTTTGTTTAATATCACTAGCTATGTAATCCTGTATGTTTAATATCACTAACTATGTAATCCTGTTTTTTTAATATCACTAACTATGTAATCTTGTTTGTTTGATATCACACGCTATGTAATCCTGTTTGTTTAATATTAATAGCTATGTAATCCTGTATGTTTAATATCGCTAGCTATGTAATCATGTTTAATATCGCTAGCTATGTAATCCTGTATGTTTAATATCGCTAGCTATGTAATCCTGTATGTTTAATATCGCTAGCTATGTAATCATGTTTAATATCACTAGCTATGTAATCCTGTATGTTTGATATCACAAGCTATGTAATCATGTTTAATATCGCTAGCTATGTAATCCTGTATGTTTAATATCGCTAGCTATGTAATCCTGTATGTTTAATATCACTAGCTATGTAATCGTGTTTAATATCGCTAGCTATGTAATCCTGTATGTTTGATATCACAAGCTATGTAATCATGTTTAATATCGCTAGCTATGTAATCCTGTATGTTTAATATCGCTAGCTATGTAATCCTGTATGTTTAATATCACTAGTTATGTAATCATGTTTAATATCACTAGCTATGTAATCCTGTATGTTTGATATCACAAGCTATGTAATCCTGTTTGTTTAATATTAGTAGCTATGTAATCCTGTATGTTTAATATCACTAGCTATGTAATCCTGTATGTTTAATATCGCTATACACCTTCATTTTCTTTTTTGTGATAAAAATATCTTCGTTGTTTTCATAAGGACTGTAGTGTAAATTTTTGATCTTCGGATAAATTGCTGTTAATTTCAATTGTTTTCGTACAGTGACATCTTGGTACTCATACCTAATCAAAGTACTAGTTTTACTGTCCTAAATTAGTTTTATATTAGTTTCATCCCTAGTGACTTCATCTTTTATAGATCAATTCTTAGGCGTTACTGCAAAATCTAAACCTAAGCCTCACAATCCGACTTGTTATTCTTTAATAATTATATTGGACTTACTGATAACTTTAGGGTTAGTCGTGGATAATCTGAAGGTGATTCCATCTTCCTCTTTATGTAACATCATATTTTTAATTTCGTGTCTAATTTTTTCTTACATTTTTCATTTTCCTCTTCTATTTCACTCCAACAGTATTTTATCACCACAAACTTTTGAAATCTTCACGTGTTTTTGGGTCTTTCTCGTTGTGCAAATGACTCCGATACAGTTTCGCTACCAGATTTAATATTTCATTTTCCTCTTCTATTTCACTCCAACAGTATTGTATTACCACAAACTTTTGAAATCTTCACGTGTTTTAGGGTCTTTCTTTCGCTACCAGACTTAATATTTCATCGTTGTGCAAATGACTCCGATGCAGTTTCGCTACCAGACTTAATATTTCATTTTTCTCTTCTCGTACTTCAATTCTCAACAGCTACAGTTTGGTTTTCTCAAAGATAAGATCAAATACTGATCAACTTTGGAAGTACAATCTTAAGCTGCGCCAACTTCCAATCCAACTTGCTCCATTTTAATATATGCGTTTACAATGTCAGATCATAACTGTCAGATCAGATCATGGATACTTCTAAACAGGTAGAACCGTAAACACAAGTCTGCTAATACGTAAATTTTTCAATTTTCATATCTGTTGTTGTACTACCCCATGGTTGGCTTCGTTATTTTGTGCACGACTAGTGTTTAATACATCTGTCAGTGTACTACCCCATAGTTGGTTTGGTTATTTTTTGCACGGCTAGTGTTTAACATATCTGTCAGGGTACTGCCCCATGGTTAGCTTGGTTATTCTATAATGATCTCTTTTCAGTTCCTACACGTATACGTGGAAGTTATAGGTTAGTGTTGTGAGCATATTAGCATTCATCTGTATCGTATAGAAACAGGAAAAGTTATTTTAAACACTTGTAAACATTTATATTTTGTTCATTTACGTCCTTTTTTCCGTTGCGTATATAACTGAGGTTATTTCATAAATAGCTTATTGTGAAATTGTGGTTACATGAAGCTAAAAATATTTAAAGTTATATTCTTTGAATGAGGATGAAATAGATCATCAGATGTGGTGGATGTAGGATCCAATAATGTTTTCGGACGTTTATTGAAGTTTAATCCCTCATAGATAGACTGGTGTAATTCGTACATGACCATAACAGATATTCCTGTCAGATGCTCAGTACTGTGACAAGAGCTGCGGTGACGTAAGTATTTAACGGAGCATGAAGTGGCTGAAGCCGGATTCTCTAAGACCTTGCAAGATACAGTTGTCGAGAACATTGATAACTTCTCTTAACAGTACTCCCATATAATTAGAATTGCAACAGTGATTATCTATCATAAGCCTATATTTATAGTCACACGTGTATGCTCACGCCTGTCTAACTTGTTATTTGTTGAGGTAGTTTTCAGGAAAGACGATTTTGTGAAAATTAACTTTTTGATAGCAATATATGAAGAACACGAAATATTCTTCGAAATATAATCCATCTTTCGGAAACTGAAAAATCATGTTTTTGATTTTTATACTCTTGTTCTAGTTTAGACAACTTTTGATATCTAGACTAAATAACACACCACAAACATAAGCCTATTTATCTTGGTCCGAAAAAGTCATAACCTCTGTATGATGTCTTGCAAAAGTTATTTTAACGGCAAATTTACATTCAAACAGTTACCTTAAGGACGTTAATCCACTTCATAACACGTTAAACAGAAATGGAGTTCTTCACATATAATTTATATACAAACACCATGACATTTGAGATATTGTTTGCATTCTTAAGTTTCTTACAAAAGCCGTGATTTTCAACTTAATGTATACATTGTCAATTTACATACGAACATAATGACATTTGTAATATTGTTACAAAGACCGCGACATTTAAGATAACGTATACATTGTCAGTGGATATACAAACTCTATAATACCTATTCTGGGCTCATAATTTAAACACAAAGATTGTTACCTCTCGTATAAAAATCATGACATATAAGGACAAAATATACACACATAAGCCGTGAAGTTATAAGACACAAAATACACATATAAATCGTGACGTTATAAGACTCAATATACACCTATAAACAGTGAAGTTAAGACACAAGATATATATATAAACCGTGGCGTTATAAAACTCAATATACATGCCAACCGTGACATTATAAAACTCAATATACATATAAACCGTGACGTTATTAGACACAATATACATATAAATCGTGACGTTATAAGACTCAATATACACCTATAAACAGTGAAGTTAAGACACAAGATATATATATAAACCGTGGCGTTATAAGACTCAATATACATGCCAACCGTGACATTATAAAACTCAATATACATATAAACCGTGACGTTATTAGACACAATATACATATAAATCGTGACGTTATAAGGACACAATGTACACATATAAACCGTGACATTATAAGACACAGAATACACATATAAACCGTGACGCTATAAGACACAATATATACCTACAAACAGTGAAATTAAGACACAATATATACCTACAAACAGTGAAATTAAGACACAATATACATATAAATCGTGACGTTATAAGACACAATATATATCTACAAACAGTGAAGTTAAGAAACAATATACATATAAACCGTGGCGTTATAAGACACAATATACACATATAAACCGTGAAGTTATAAGACACAATATTCATATAAATACTGTAACGTTATAAGACACAATATACATATATAGACCGTGATGTTATAAGACACAGTATACACATATAAACCGTGATGTTATACGTAGACATAGTATACGCATAAAAACCGTGGCGTTATAAGAACACAATATAATTAAAACTGTGACGTTATAAGTACACAATTATCAGATAGGCGGTAGCACTGTCTATGTGAGGATGGCTTGCATTGTTCATTGAAATGGTATTTTAAATATCTTCTTAATAGATCATCAGAACTTTACAATACTATACAGTGTTTCCTTTTATAAC
>NW_013665872.1:341705-348544 GCF_000517525.1 Limulus polyphemus | reverse complement strand
CAAATGTTTGAATTTCTTATTATTTCTTCTGCTTCTTTTTTTATTACATAATAACTCAAAAATCCAAAACAATGGTGTCAACCAATTTCACTGAGGTTATATAGTTTCAAACGTTCTATTCACTCACATACAAACAGTGTTAGGTTATACGTTCTATTCAGTCACAAACAAACAGTGTTAGGTTATACGTTCTATTCACTCACATACAAACAGTGTTAGGTTATACGTTCTATTCACTCACAAACAAACAGTGTTAGGTTATACGTTCTATTCACTCACATACAAACAGTGTTAGGTTATACGTTCTATTCACTCACAAACAAACAGTGTTAGGTTATACGTTCTATTCACTCACATACAAACAGTGTTAGGTTATACGTTCTATTCACTCACATACAAACAGTGTTAGGTTATACGTTCTATTCACTCACAAACAAACAGTGTTAGGTTATACGTTCTATTCACTCACAAACAAACAGTGTTAGGTTATACGTTCTATTCACTAGCTGGTATAAAATTTCATAGATCGCAAAGGACCAAATGAAATCGAGCCATGTGCTGACTGTCACAACTCTGTAGGATAGTTTTGTTATACAAGTCTATGAACGGTTAACTTGCACATTGAGCAGTTTGAGCATCAAATCCAAAATTAAGCTTCGAATAGGTTACAAAACAGACTGGGAAAATGCTATGAAAAATGTTTTAGATTATTTAAGTATTATATCAATGCTATGAATTAACACTCATTCATCATATATAAATTTCGAGTTATTATGTGGATTATCACGATTTCCTGTTATCTTGTAACCTTGTTAGTTGCATAGGACCAGCTATGTACAAAATACAAACACTAAATTCTTGTTCTTACCTCGCCCGTGTAATATTAACTCCTACTGAGCGGCTTACTTTATGAAACTGTACTACTGAAAATAATATAAACATGTCGTTACTATTACTCTAACTTATATGTTTCGCCCATCACTGACTCTTGATTAGGTATAGATTCTCATTAGGAACTTTATCAGTATGTCTACATTGTGGGTTACTAAACAATTAAAAGATATTTTAAAAAGTACAATTAAAAATTAATGTAATTGTTTCAAACTGTATTGTCGATTTAATAAAGGAAGACTAACATATAAGTAGGCGTGTGACACACTACTCATCTCTATTACGTCTGTCAACAAAGTCTTGATCTGTATCTGACTGGTTAACGTACCGTTCAATGCACGTGGAAGACATGAGGCGTCGGATGTGATTATTGGGGGACAGATATCAACAACGTCCCTCTTTTGTCACTTCCCGGGGGGGGGGGAGCTAAGGTTATATATTACATGCCAGGTTTCGGTACAACCGATTTAACTGTTCACCAGCTATAGGCGTACACGTGCACACACACACACTTTGTTACACAATGCTTTAAATATATAGTACCAGAAAAACAATTCTTCATGCAAGTTGTTTTGAGAGATATCTTAATAGAATTTCTTCTACGGCTGATCTTAAAATATGAAACAACAGACCAAATCCATTCTGACTACAGAGGGAAACAGATGTTGCAGTGGAATATCGATCCACGGGAAATCTATCTAGTGCTGGGAGTGTTAATAACGACATTGTTCATTTTGCGTCTTATGTTTCAAAATAACAAATACAAAACAAACACTAAAAGACATTCCAACTTTTGTCATCCTACTATGGCTTTATTTTCCAGAAGTCACAAATCTTAGGAGACATATTTGGTATCCATTGAATATAGATGTAAATAGAGAAAATATAAAATGACATCACCGTCAAGTATCTTGTACTATATACGTACTTAGTAAACCGTGAGGTGTACACACTTCCTTGTCAGGTATATCACAGGTTTCTTTCGTCACTTTTAATTACTCTTGATCTTAATCTCGTTCTTTGTTCTATAAATCAAGCAATGATACAAGCGTACTGTAAATTTTCATATATCACTAAGGACCAAAGGGAACCAGTCATGTATATGACTTGAAACATGGTGTATATTAATGATCTCCGAACTTGATAAACAGAACCCCACAAAATCTTACTTCGACCATTTTCTACACATCTTTTGTAAATATTATAAACTTCTTCATCAGTATTCTCTTACAGTCTTATATATATGTGGATTCTATGACTCATACTAGAGGTGGTGTTGAGACCGAGAACTGACCTGAATGTTGTTTTTTTATTTCGCGCAAAGCTACACGAGTGCTATCTGCACTAGCCGTCCCAAATTTAGCAGTGAAAGACTAAAAGGAAAGCAGCTAGTCATTACCACCCACAGCCAACTCTTGGGCTACTCTTTTACCAACGAATAGTGGTATTAACCGCGACATTATAACGCCCTCACGGCTGAAAGGGCGAGCATGTTTGGCGGGATGGGGATTAGAACTCGCGACCTTCAGATTGCAAGTCGAGCGCCCTAACAGCTTGACAGTGTCGGGCCAACCTGAAATGTCAGGGCCGAGACCAACGTCTAAAAAATTATCATCTTCTCAGTCTTGCATTCTATAGTCAAATTGTCTGCAACTACCTAATTAAAGCCCATCATGATGGTGTTTAAACATAACTGTTTGCTGTTATAAATACAGTTTTGGCCAAAATGTTTGCATATTTTGTAACAAATAAAATCATTATTATTAAGCTAGAATACAAATACACTTATCACTGTCAAACTGAGAAACACATGTTATGCTAAACATTTAAGTATGTAATTTGTATAATAAGACAGGTTTTATGGACGTCATGAACGATTTATTAGAAGAGCAAACAATTTTATCGAACATCTGTAAAATAATGTATGATTCAGCATTTCACATATCACAACAAAATCTTACCAAAACATATATAATGATAAAATATAACATCCAATTATTATCAGTAGTGTCTGTAACTTTATAACAGTTTATATTAAACATTCAGTACATGGTTGATCCTTCTCATGCTCTAATAACCTCCGCAAGGCAACGTGGCATGCTGTCCATGAAGTTATTAATGTAACCCACCGTGATTTCTTCCAAACTTGTCACTAGAAGGCGCTGTAACTCAGCTACAGTAGCTGAGTTAGGGTCGTGGTTAGCAATTTTCCGGCTGAGTTCTGCCCAACAGTTCTTAATGGGATTACAATCTGGAGACTTTGCTGGCCATGGCAATCTTGTAATGTCCTCCTGGTCGAGATAATCCTGTACAATACCTGCACTGTAGGTAGTGGTATTGTCATCCTGGAACACAAAGTTATTGCCAAACCTTGCCCTAGCATATGACAGAAATACTGCCTCCAGATGATGTCTGTAGAAGATGTCATTAATGTTTCCCTGGAGGGTATGAAGAGCAGTTTTCTCACCATGATAAATAGCTGCCCAAACACGTACTTCACCATCTCTTGTGTGTTCCATGTTGAAAAAACAGTCTTTCTTCATCTGTCCTCCTGACAAACGACAAACACAAATCCTACCATCAGCTTTAACAGGCCGGAAACAGGACTCACTTGAAAAGATGAGATGTCGGCGATGAATTCTGGTTAATATTGGTTTGCAGATAGCCATTCTTGCAACATAACCTTCTGTGGTCAGTCTACTATTTACTGTTCTTTTGGATATCCTATAACAAATGTGTTCATGCCATTCCTGTCGTAAAGTGTTGCAAGACTTTTTTCGACTTTGAAGTGTTAACCTGATCAAAATACCGTCATCTCGGACAGTAGTTTTTCGGCGTCTAGCAGTAGACTTTCCTAGAACAACATTTCCTGCAGTCCAATGACGTTTCAGGATTCTGTTTAGAGTAAACTGGGGGTATCCTTCTGTTCTGGCAATGTCCGTTTGCTTCATAACATTTCTAGATAGTGGAACAATTTGACGCCTTATAACTTCTGGCAAGAGAAGAGGCATGACTGTACACCAAGAAATTTTTTGAACAACGCGTTCATCTGTTCCGGAAAAGATGATACCAAAAACACACTTTTTTATATAAAAGTGTGTGTGTATATGTGTTTGAGGAACAAATACTGAAAACAACTTATACAGACCAGAATGACAACTCGTACATGTTTGTCCGATCATACGCTACCTTCTCTGTTAGTACTCGGGTATGTACTCAATAACTACTATATTCATGTAGCCCCCCCCCCCACTAGCACAGCGGTATGTCTGTGAACTTACAACGCTAGAAACCTGGTTTCGATACTCGTGGTGGACAGAGCACAGATAGCCCATTGTGTAGCTTTGTGCTAACTACAAACAAATCATGCATGTTAGACAATAACATCAATATAGAACAGTATGCAAATATTTTGGCTAAGACTGTATATCTCCGAGTTGTAATACATGACCATACGTTGCTGAGTAAAAATAATAAAATTTCAATATTAGTATCCAAAACAATAATTTCAAGAAATTTTAAATTTATTATTGTTCCACTCAGTCCATTTAGGTATAAATGCCACTTTTAGTAGTGTTTTAAACTGTATGGTATAAATATTCAATCGACATGCAATTACATATGTATATCGTATTAAAATAATCATTATTGACATTTAATGGACATTTAACAAAAATTAAACCAATTTTCAATGATGTTAAAGTAACAAAGTATAATTCAAATACAATTAATAAGGAATTATATTCCTAATTGACATTCAGTTAAGATTCAAGTAAATAAAATTAAAGCATTACCATTATTCTTAATAGTTTTGTCGTTTGTTTGCACATTATCAAGAACGATAGTAAGTGGTTATTGCATCTGAAAAACACGAAAAGTGCATTGTATCTTAAAATTCGTCAAACTAAACGATAGGTGTCGCTATGAACTATAAGCTGATTTCGCCCCACACACACACCCCCCTACCCCCAAAAAAACAAAAAACGAAGGAGGAGCTTTCGCTGTGTTCGGAAAATTTTGCTTGAGCATGTTTGAATTGCGCATGCATGTTGACAATGCTTTTTTTTTCGATAACTTTTATTGCATCTACAAGTGTTCCTCCATTTAGGAGATAAACATTGGGATGAAAAAAGGTCTGCGCAAATTCAACTATGCATACATTTCTCATTGGCTAGTGTAATCAAACCGGAAGACAAGAAACTTGACAACGAGTTCAGACGTTAGGGAAGCAATCGGAGAACAACGGCGTATAATGACCGGATTGTTCGGATTCTCGTGCGTTTCGTGCAACTATAATTATCTCGACCGTATTTGAAACAAATGTTAACTCTATAGATCAGAACTATAATATAGCTTATAAATTAATGAGTTCTACTCTATATAGGAAAGTGACGAGAAGTACTTGGTGCCATTAATCAATAAGCAAGGAAACTAAAACCCTTGATGATTGCAATGCATTGAATCATAGGTACCTGGGTACCTTCGTTGTTAACGTTATTTTTGCCACGATTTCAATAATATCTTACACGTTTCGATCAGTATTGGAGGGTCGCATTAATCTTAACCCTATACACTAAGATAACAATGTAAGATGATCTGTAGAAGCATAAAAATTATTAATGATAATAACATCAACTAGTTTTTCAGACATTATAACCAGTAACGTTAGGTAAACTAGCATTAGATAAAGCAGTATGTTATTACTTACATAAAAACCAATTGTTTGTCCATAAGATCCACAAACTTATCAACACACTAAACTTATATTTAAGCTTAAACGTTTATGTATTTGCTGTAATGCACATCCAACATTAAAAACTAATCGAAAACACAAAAGAGCTCAAAATTCACAAACCAAAGTAATTCTGGATGGTATACAGACGGCTCTAATGAAAACTGCAGAAAAGTTATAATCATAAACCGTGTTACTTTATTATGAAATGCTTATTTTAATGTTCTAATTAAATTATAAGTTTTCGGACTATATTTGAACTATACTATCATGGTAAGATATAAAGACAAGATAGGCCTATATATATATATTATTTCGCTTTGCCATGAGCTTTGATTTTAAAGTCTATAATTCATTTGCAAAATTATATGTTGAACTATTTGAAGTTAAGTTTACTGCTCTAGTGGTAGCTTCAGATAAGTTAGACTCATATATTATGCCCCTTTGTCCTGAGTTATTTTAAAATGTGTAAATTCACTCGAGTTTCCAGTTCAGTTGTAATTTACAGACTTTGTGTGTAGTAATCGTGCAGTTCTGGTTACAGCTGTAGAAGAGTCACATACATAGAATGAGTGATTTTACTGTGATGTTAATGGTGTTTCATTCGCTCCTGCTCATGATTTGTCTCGCCACTACATAGCTATAATACCAGCTGTATAAAAAGTTTGACCCATGCGTTTAATCATTTTAATATAACTTGTAATTCTAAAATGTGTAATACATTGGTGTATGAAGAACAGTTATAATATGTGCTGATGTATTTAATTAATGGTTGTGTTTCTTTGTATTGATGTACGTAAATAGAAAATAAAATAAAAACTTGGTGAGACTTGGTTTTTATACGTTTAGATTCATGATTTAGTTCAGCAACTAGCAGAATGCTTTCTAAAGTAACTACGTTGAATTAGTGTGAAAAAATAAGAATTCCTGAGTGACGAGTTTTGAACGACAGTTCTATAGAGACTAGGATATTGCTAGGCCAAGCGTGGCCTACTGGTTAGTGTGTTTGGACTGTGAATACGAATATTCATAGTACATAAGCGTTCGCCCTGAAAACTCACTACACACTTTGGGGCAGTGGATGCGCTATAAGCCTCACTAGTCGGTTTGGTTTGTTTGGAATTTCGCGCGAAGCTACACCCAGGGCGTATCTGCGCTAGCCGTTCCTAATTTAAGTCAGTGAAAGAACTAGAGAGAAGACAGCTAGTCATCACCA
>NW_013665872.1:335521-340713 GCF_000517525.1 Limulus polyphemus | reverse complement strand
CACTTTTCGTCCAATAATCTTTATAGATGTTCATTGTTACCTCGCTGCGACACGAACATTTGAATTTGTATAATTAAAAGTTGTTAATGTTAATTAGTTAATCAGTTAATGTTATCAACACACTCGTTGTTAACCCTTTCTGTAAGATGTTCGGTGAAACATTAACTGGAGCCAGCCCCAATCGATTGATTTATAAAAACCCTTATATGTCATAAGTAATAAAATTATCAGTATATTGCATTATAATTTTCCTAAACATTTGGCGCGAAACTTAGTGGACAACTCTTTTATTTTGGTCTTAATCTTGCACCATTAGTTCACATATTACATGATAAACGATAGGCAGAACACTTTTTTAACTATTCACTATTCGCTTGTTTTTATTTTATTTTTTGCGAAAGTTAAAGCGTACGGTATACGATGTACATATATCAAAAATGTTTTAGGCTGTCAGTCATATATCCTTAAACGTCTTTCGATGAGAGTTTTATTAAATTATGCATATAATTATCGATTAACATGTTATGCGAAACACAAAAATGGCTCTAATTTTTGTGTCACTCTCGTTTGGTTTCTTATTAGTTATTAGTGAAAAAACTATTTATGTAAGTGTAATACAGTCATCAAAAGCATGAATAGTCGGAAATTACTTTGTTAATTAAATATACACTATAAAAGTAACAGTCTGAGATGGTTGAAAATATGAAACCCCATTGGTTAGCTTGTTAAAGAAATGTTATCCGAGTTAATCCCTATTTGCTCCTCCCCTAAAAAAAACAAGGAATAACATGTTGAATTGCAAGTATATTGGGGGGGGGGGGGGAGATGTAAACTTTCATTTACATTACTGGTGATTCTCAACAATTTCGCACCATCCAATATCCCCAAAATGTTACTATCTCCCGGACTTACAGCCTCAAAAATTCGGGTCTCGATTCCTTGCGGAGAGAGCCCATTACGTAACTTTGCACTAAGAAAACAAAACATCAATATATCTCTTAAAAGTTTATGTAATGGTCAATATTACTTACACAGTTTTATGTGGCCAACTTTCTTCACTATATTTTATCTTCTTCGTTTAGCACTCTTCACCGGGTTTTAGTTTATGTTTCCCTCATTTTTAACATGATTTTGTTTTAAAGATCAGTACTCTTCACAAGTTTTAGTTTATGTTTTTTCTCATTCTTAACATGATTTTGTTTTAAAGGTCAGTACTCTTCACAAGTTTTAGTTTATATTTCCCTCATTCTTAACATGATTTTGTTTTAAAGGTCAGTATCTTTCACCAGTTTTAGTTTATGTTTCCCTCATTCTTAACATGATTTTATATAAAGGGCCAGCACCTTTCACCAGTTTTAATTTATGTGTTCATCATGCTTAACATGATTTTGTTTTAATGGCCAGCACATTTCACTAATTTTTTTATGTTACTGATATCTCTTCAGGTTATATCTTCAACTGTTATATGTTTAGTTCGATTTAAGATGTTTGGTTCCCTGCGTTTCTCAGAAATCTCAAATGTGAAATTTCCTCGTAATGTTTAAGCATATTATTTCTATTTCACAAAATGTCTTAATTAGCTTTAATCCCACCAAATATTTTACGGTACGATTTATATTCACAATGTTTTAATGTGCTCACTTTTCTTCATGGGATCTTATTGTGCCTAATTCTCTTTACCATGTTTTAATATTTTTCTTCTGTTTTTAGTGGGCTCATTTCTTCTGACACGTTCAATTTAATGTGCTTTGCTATTTTAGCACTCAATCTATTCGTCCTACTTTCCTCTCAAGGTTTAATGCCCTCCGCTCTTCTCAGGAAGGTTCAATGTTCTCTACTCTTCCCACAAAGTTTTAACTTGTTGTATTCTCCTCAGAATGTGTCAATGTTCTTTGCTCTACTAATGTGCTCTTCTCTTCGCAGAATGTGTCGGTGTTTTCTGCTCTCGTACAATGTTTTAACGTACTTTGTTTTCCTCAAGACGATTCTGCGTTTTATATTCTCCTCACAAAGTATTAATTTGCTGTACTCTCCTCAAAAGGTGTCAATGTTCTTTGCTCTTCTCCCGTTTTTGAATGCGCTCTGCTATCCTCAGAAGGTTTCAGTGTTATTTGCTCTCCTCACAAGTTTTAGTGTGCTCTACTCTCCTCAGAAGAATTTAGTATTCTCAGTTCTCTTCACAAGATTTTCATGTGTTTTGCTCTACTCAGAAAGCCTTAGTATTAATTGTTGTCTTCTCAAGGTATTTATATGCTCTGCTCTTCTCATAATGTTTTAGTATTCTTTGCTCTCCTTACAAGGTTTTAATGTTCCCTGTTTGCCTCAGAACGTTTAAATTTTCTCTGTTGTCCTCAGAACTTTTCAGTGTTCTCTGCTATCCTCACAAGGTTTTAATGTGCTCTGATCTTCTCAGAATGTTTCATTGTTCTCTGTTCACCTATCAAGGTTTAACTGTGTTCTTTTGTCTTCAGAACGTTTCAGTGTCCTCTGCTCTCCTCGCAAGGTTTAATGTTACCATTTTCACTACAATATTTTATTATTTCTCATTTACTCAAGGTTTTAGTGTCATAGAGTGCTTTTCTGCCGAGTCATAAGGATACACATTGTATCATTATTACTGCAGCAAAGATATCATGCTGTGATGCACGAGTGTCTCAAACCCTCACAGTTCCCCTGATTTGTTCAGATGTTTACATTCATGGTTGAGTAGATTTAGAAAACTTATTTAGATAACATTTTAAAACTTGGTATCATAACAGTTGGGTGTTCTAAACACGCTATGTGAATATGTCCAATTTTTTGTTACGTGTATCTTTGTCTATTTATTTAAGCCTCGGTTCTTTCGCTCTTCTGGTCAATTAGTAATCAGTTTTCTTCAGATGGACCTGAAGTAACAGTTACTGTTTTTAAAATTAAATCAATATGAATTGCGTGATAAAATGGACGAATTTGGGATCACCATTAACGTTCTATTCCACTCGCCTTTAGCAAGTAGTTGATATTATATACTCATTGATTGATGAATTTATAAATAGATGGCATTCATGGGTCGTCTTTCCTCAACAGTTTTGCTATTCTATACTTGCATATCGAAGAAGTGCATGAAACTAATACTAGAGGTGCTATAATTTCAAAATAGAGAAAACAAAACAGTAAATATTTTCAAAATTACCCCTCTAACGGGCTTTAACTTTAATTAATAGTTTACTGATAGTGTGGTAATTAAGATGTTGTTAGACATTATCTTTTCTTGTGTAAAAATAATTAGAAACTATGACTGAGGATTTCAGTTTATTCTAAAAAATTAAGTTTAGGCTTTGAAGCCAAAAAAAGATCATTTTTCATTTATTACTCCAGATGTGAGCTTTGCAAAAGAAAAACTTCAGCGCATATTTCTGATAAAAGATTAATTCGAATGAAGCAAAAATTTGCATTATAACGTGATGGAAAAAATAAAGTATTGGGTAATTTTGGGCTCAAACACGAGATAACTAGGCAACAATTGAAATGTTCCATGAAAATACATTCTTTATTAAATACAATTTAAATATTCAGGCAGACTAATTTGAGCTAAATATTTTAATTGTCCTTATATGTATAACACCCACAATATCGTATTCTCAGGCTGCTAAAGAACATAATTTGGATAAATTATTTAGTATTACTAAATTATATGTTTTAGTGGGGAAAAACCATTGGCAAAAATTCGGTGATAAATTTAAATTTCTTTGAGATAATATTTTAATAGTAAAATATTTGTTACCGTTTATAAGTCTGTATATTAATCTGGTAATACAGTAAGAAAGGAACTTTGATAGATTTCATTAAAAATGTTTTTGAATATTAACATATTTTCTAGTGTTTTATCAAATTTCTAACTTTTAAAAATCAGTGACGGAGTTTGTTTGTAATATGACTGAATATATTTGATCGAAATCATGAGCACGTAGTGACTGTTGATATGTGGTCACCTTTCCGTTGTTATCCAGTAACAAATATTAATAGAATTTAGTTATCCTCAATGATCTTGAAGAGTGTGCTGTAGTAATCTCATTTAAACTAATATATCATTCTGAAGTGAAACGTATTTGTCACAGATAACTCATGTAATGAGTTGAGTAACTGGAGCCACAAGAGCTGGTATTAAATTCTTTGATAGGTTGTTTAGGCAGAATACTCATGATGAAACTTTGTAGAATGGACGGCAACTGCCTGTTGTAGAAACACAAGTGTAGAGGACGACCTTTCGAAAGTCTTCCGCCTTTCGTTTTCAGGCCCGTATGTGTATGGTGTAGTCGGTCTTTATAGTATTCTGGAGGATTGTGGAAACAGGGATAAACCAACCAATCATAACACGCTATCCACAATCCACCAGAATACTATAAAGACCGACTACATCATACACACACACACTGACCTGAAGACGAAAAGCGGAAGATTTTCGAAACGTCGTCCTCTACACTTGTGTTTCTACAACAGACAGCTGGTATTAAGTTGTCCTTTCCAAGTTTGTAATACCTGGAAATAAAGTTAACGATAAAGAAGAAAATCACAGGCGTCGACTGGAGAGCATGAGTTCCGTGTAGCTTAAAAATTTCGTTTTATGTTTCTGTTTCTCGAGATTGTGAATTAAAGGCTTAAGGTGTAAGTCCGTTACTTTTGTTGGCTGGATATTTTAATTCATAGAATGGCTGCCAGTCGCCCGTGATTTGGTTGTTTCTGTTTGTGGATTTAGTTTATAGTAAAGTTATAAAACTACTGCTATTCCAGTAGAATTAAACTGCTTAGAACGCTGGGTGTTTGGTATAACTTTAGTTTATTATCGATTAAAAATATTAATGATTAGAAACGTTTTGATTGTTGTGTTTCGAAATTATTGATATTAGGAATATATATCTATAAAAGTTCTCTGTGTTTTTATAAATATTGCATTATTTGTTTTACTTTAGAACCATTCAGGTATTCAGACTTGAAAAACAAGTAATCCATCACACTCTCAATAATGGCATGACTGATGAGTATTATAGGAATCATGTGGAGAACCTTTTAGTATTTTGTGAGGCCCGGCATGGCCAGGTGGTTGGGGCGCTCGACTCGCAGTCTGCGGGTCGCGGGTTCGAATCCCCGTCACACCAAACATGCTCGCCCTTTCAGCCGTGGGGGCGTTATAATGTGACGGTCAATCCCACTAT